>NC_056747.1:1201323009-1201363009 GCF_019279795.1 Protopterus annectens | reverse complement strand
CACTTGTTTACATTTTTTCAGAAAAATGCTTCCATTTTGCTTTTCAGCATATCTGATGTATCATACTGGACATATAACCTTTTTTAACATTACTGCAATGTTTATAACACAATACTGTTTCCAGGGGATACAAAATGAGTTTTTCTCAAAATGCAGCATAAACCTTTCTGCAAACTATACATTTCAAATGTCACATCAAAAAGGGTTTATTGCTCAATAAAATCCCTAGATTTTTTCACTGAGAAGCCAAGTGAAACTATTACTTGACCCATCTATTATATCTATCATTTGCTTCACAATTTTTAAACGATAAATGAATGGCAGGGCATTTTTTCACAAATCTGTCTTCTGTTTTGTTTCCTACATTCACAACAGTTGTGGTGTATGTATTTACCATGCTCTGTTGAGATGATCATAGGTTCATAGGTTGTTGCTAGGCTAATGACCACTAGGGCCCTTACAAGCCTAGCCATGCACCTCAGACCATTTTGGTCACAAGTTTAAATTGGGGGCACGTTAGTAGGGAGGTAACTAAGGATTGGTGGGGGGGTGTTAGGATAATACTTTTCTTATTTACTGTCTGTGTCCATAGGGGACATGCGGACTAAACCAGGGGTAAATTTATGATTTCCCATCCAATTGTCAATGTTTTGTTTGAATAGAATCAGGGAAGAACTCTGTTTTATAGGATGGGGAGCCTATTCTATGGTGCAGGAACACATATCTGTTTCTCCAGCATGTTATGCTTATATCACAATATCACAATAGAAGATCAGATACTTGGATCTTCAGGGCCGGGTCTGAGGAAGCCCTGTAAGCCAGGCAAAGATCCACCTCTCAACAGCCTATAGGAGGCTGAATAAAGAGACAAAGCCTTTAGGTGATCAGTGTAGGATAAGGTTTTCATGCCCTGAATTCTGCTAATGAGAAATCTTTGTGGGCTTCCCAGCTGTTGTGTCTGATTAGATGCATGCCAAAGGGGGCATTGTATTCAATGATACGTCTCATAATGGCTGAGTAGAGTGGTTTTATAACTTCCTTGGACCTGGATGACATACTCTTACCTATACGATGGGTAACATAGAATGATTTTTTTATTAGCTTGGTTACGTGTTGGGTGAAGGCCAGATTACTGTCTACATTTATTTATTTTTATTTATTTAACATTTGTTTACGGGGAAAGTCTGACTTGGAACAAAGCCAATTTTCAGCGGAGGTCCAGGGAGAAACACTCTAAATGCATGTCTTTGTACCATGGGAGGAAACCGGAGCACCCAGAAGAAATCTACATGGATGCAGGAAGAACATGCAGACACCACACAGAAGGCACCATAGCCAAGAATCGAACCAGAGAACCTCTTGCTGTGAGGTGACAACTCAACCGCTGCACCACTGCACCATCTGTACACATGTTCCCAGATACCTTATTTATTGGGTTGACCCTTAGGAATTTATTATCGATGGAGTAATTAGCTTGGGTTGACAGTTTTCCCAAAAGGCATTATAATGTGTTTTTTTGGCGTTGAATTTTAGGCTATGGCTTTAGCACCAGTCATTTATCTGTACTGAACCCACTTGCAAGATGTTAGTGTCTTGGCAGGAACCAATAATAACTCCTAATTTACAGTCATCTGCAAACTTGATTATCCAGAGGCCTTGAATGTCAGCCTTGACTTACATGAAGTAGATGCCAAACAGGAGCAGACCCAACATAGAGCCCTGGGGTAAGCACTGTTGACCAATTTCTTGCTGGATGTGGTCTCACTAATCATGACTTCTTAGTTCCTGTCTGTGAGCCAGCTAGCAGTCCAGCAAGTTATGTATAGATTTATGCCTAGCTCAAAGAGCTTTTCAAAAATTCCTGAGTGGGGTATTGTATCAAATGCCTCGGACAGGTCAAGATAAGCAGTATGCACTATTTCACCTTTGTCTGTTGCCTTGGTGACCTTCACAAAGAAGTCTACCATGTTTAACACAGCCAAATTGGAATGAGTCCAGTGTCTGTAGGCTGCCGATGTCCTTGTGTATCATTTCCAGCTAAATCATTCCATGGCTTTGCATATTAGGCTTTTTAGACTGATGGGTCTCTAGTTCCCTGGGTCACTTAATGGTCTGCCCTTGTGGTGGAGAATGATTGGTGTGGTCCTCCATTCACTTGTAACACAGCCTGTTAAAAGGCTGTAGTTGAAAAGTACCTGAAGTTGTCCTGATAGGTCATGTTTTAAACTGTTCAGAAGGCAACTAGGGATGCTATTGGAACCCATGGAGGTGGTGATTTTGGCTTTAGAAGTGTTGCTAGCACCTAGTCCCTGCTGATAGCTGGAGGAAATACAGTGGAGGGGATTTCACCTGGTGGAGCTGAGGGGGAGTGTGAGGGTTGTAGTTTGAGCTGAATTTGCTATGTCACCCTGATCAATGTAGGTGGTAACGCTCACCACCAGTTCAGCACACTGCTGTGTGTTAGCCTTAAAGTTCAGGACATAGCTGAAGAAGGCTTTGTGATTGTCCTTAGCCTGTGAGCTTATTCTGACCTCAAAGTTGACCTTGTTGGACTTTAGTTCCTTGTTCAATTTTACAAGAGAACACTTGTCTTTATGGGAGTTGTTCTTCCTGATTTTGGCTATGAGTTTTCTTTTTTTATTGTATACTCAGTTTAAGTGATGATTCTACTATTGAGATTTGCTTTTAGTGTTTCTTTTGGGTTAATTCGGGTAAGTACGGTTGTCTCTCTGCAGCCATTCACATGTTTTATAGGGACTCTATAAAGAATGTGGCTTATGTAGCTGTAGTCTTGAGGTTGGAGAAAGCCTTGAATTTTGACAAACTGTCATTTAATAGGATGTAGTTTGCCTTTGGATAGTTCCTAACTGTTAATGGTTTAGCTGGATTCTGTAGGTTGATTTCTACTTTAAATGAGACAGTTTTGTGATCTGACCTCACTAGAGAAGACATGGCATGGGGGGGGGGATGCAACACTCTCCCGTGTCATTGCGTACCATATCCAGTATGTTTGATACTCTGATTGGGCCATGCAGTATCTGTTCCATGGTGTTTTTGTTAATAAAGTACAGGAAGCATTCTGCCTGTGAGCTTGAGGTAGTGTACATTGCCCAGTCCATAGAGTAGTATTTAAAGTCAACTATGAATAAAGCATCTGGTTGGATGGTGGGCACCTCTAGTAAGTTTAGGTAAGGTTTATATGGGTGGTGGGGGATTCAGAGGAGCAATTGTGCCAGTCAATATTAACGTCTCCTAACACCACAGTTTCATGGGGGTATGTGTTGGAAAGCCATTGGAGGAAGGCCTCTAGGGTATTTGCATTGTTGCCTGGGGAACAGAAGGTGATCTGCAGCTAACCATGATATGGTAGGGACCTTATCTATGGTGACTTATATGTGGATGATCTCCATGGTATCATTCTGTTTAACCAGTCTGGAGGTTTTGTTGCTTTCTTCTTTTGTATTAGCTTCCACTGTACTTTTAAAGCATAACTGACCTCTGCCACAACACTGCTTCACTCAGTAGTCTCACTGCCCACTTTATTACTACCCTTGTTTACCTCTGGAGCAAGCAATGTAACATCTGTACTTGCATTGCTGACAAAACATTTGTCTACAGTCTTCAACCAGGACAAAGCAACTTCATCAGCTGGTTCTGATTCATCAATCCGCTGTTGCGGTACCTCATTCTCTAATCCATCTTCATGTAATACTATTATTTTAGACTGTGGAACATCCTCGGCAACAGTATTTATAATCCCCACCTGCACTTGTAAGCCAGAAACAATGTTCCTCTCTCCCCATTCATCAGCAAATACTTCTTCTACTCTATGGTTCCTTGTTCTTCTGTTCCAGCCCTCTACCCCCATCTACAATAAAAGAGTAGAGAAAGTTCCATGGTACCCTGGCCAAATGTCCCTAGTATGAATACCACCATGCGATTCCCCCGAAAAGCAGCCAATGGACTAGTGGAATTAACCTGGTTAACAAAGTATGAATAAATAATTCACCAAATGCATCTTGGCCCGAAAGCCTAAAGGGAAAATGAACTGATATCCTGAGTATTAGCTTCCAACTTCCTTACTCAGACTAGGACTACATATTAACCCCTTAAAGATTTGAATCTGCCAGCTAACATGACAGGCCCCTTTCTCACCACTTTCTCTATGAACCAGTGACTTTGAGTGCACCTTACCCATGGTAACTGTTTTTAAACAAATTGCTGTTTACATACATGTACTCATACACATGCATACAGGTAAACACACACACACACACACATGCTCACTTTGTTTCTCTTCTTTGCTTTTTGTAGTTTTACACTGTGACTGTGCTATTTTAGATCTTTGACAGCAAATTTCCATTTTTAATAACAGATTCTCTTTTATTAGGGTACAAAGATACAGGAGATTACTGGCGTTCCTGGTATAGCTCACCCACCTTTGAAGAAGACCTGGAAGCAATTTACAAACAGGTTGAGCCCCTGTACCTAAATCTGCATGCCTTTGTTCGCAGGAAGTTGTATGAACGTTATGGTGCCAAATACATAAACCTGAAAGGCCCAATACCAGCTCATTTACTTGGTAAGAAACTTTCTGTTTGGACAAAGACTGGACTGAGCCAATTTATTGTCATTGTTACAAGTTATTTAACACAGTGTGTAGTATTTTCATAAAACTTTTTTCTAAAAACTGGTCATTCATTTTGACTGCATATAGGCTATGTTTTGCCAGTCTTATACCACATAAAGCTAGATTCATAAATTAATTTTTATGTTGGGGCAGTACAAGAGCATCAAATATTCCATCTCTAAACACATAAATTTAATTAAAATGGTGCAAGTGAGAGCCAGGAAAGAAAATAAATGTGTTCAGGGTACTAAATGTTTGTTTAAATACATACACCCACAGAGCCCTTCATTTGTTCGAACTTTCAAATGTTCAAAAGTCATATGGCCAACACCATATGAGCAAACATTTGAAAGGCTGACAACTGATAGCAGAGATCCCACTACAGTGCGGGACTGGGAGATTCCCCTTTCCTGCACTGAAGTGCGATCTCGGAGTGAGAATGTTTAAAAGTAGCAAGGGGTGTGGGGGTGCAGGGGGACTTGCCCCCCTGCATAACACAGTTTTACTGCATTTACAGGTAGGCAAATGGTGCTATTTCAGGATGTCGGTCTTTCGGAATGTCGATCGTATGGTGTCGGCCATATGAAAGTCAACATTCTGAATGGTCGACATTCTGAAGTAGACCCATATATATATATATATATATATATATATATATATATATATATATATATATATATATGTACTTACTATATTACTTAAATAAAGGCTTCTAATGTAACGATGTAGGATGCATACTTCATCTTTAATTCTCTGTTTAGAATACATACCATAGGTAAAAATGGTAGCTCTGGGGGAATATGATAGCATCACATAAGTTTGACAAATCACTCAGTAACACTATGTATATTGTTCTTTTGCTTTTTGTTTGCAGTCAAATAAGCTTATTCATTTAATATTCTCCTTCTGCTTTGAGCCTTATCCCTCATACAATGATACTGAAATGTTAATTCTTTTAAGTACACAATACTTTCAGATTTGTTTGGGCCTCCAGTGAAAAAGGTTTGGGCCTCACCATTTCAGAAGTGCTGATTCATAAACTGCATGTTGTACAGCTCTCTATCTAATACATTCTAATATTACAATGAGCCAGACTGTCTTCCTCCCCTTAGGATGGATAAATCAGTTCAACCACTCACTACTAGCCACTTTTATCATCTTCTCCAGCAACCAGGTCACTACTTAATCCCAGGTCACCGTGGTCTTAGTCAGGGCTCTTTCCCTCTGGGCCACAGAACTAGTAACAGCAATAGTAATTCCCTTTCAGTACAAAATAAAATTGCCCAAAATAATGTGCTGTTAATTCATTAGCCTCACCCAGTGAGTTGACTGTTTTGACTTTGTATCATTCATAGTCAAAATTATTGTATAAGTTATGGGGGCTGAGTTTTGGAAGCCATCCAGTTAATTTTATAGTGTGTCCACATTTTTCCACAATATCATAATTTAAGAAGTAGGTTAGATTCATTCCCAGAAGTTCAGGAAGTGCAGTTAGCTGATTGAGTTACTCATCTGTTCTATAATGTTTTTGGAGTCCACAATGTGTTCAATAAAAATGTTAGTGTGCGTTTGTGTATCTGGGGCAGCCTAGAATGGGTTGGCACCATGTTCAAGATTAGTTTCACTTACTTCCCCAAATGGGGACTAAGATAAGTTGTAACTCCTTCAGGAAACTAAAACCGATTAAACAAGTGATTGATAAATACAAGAATGAATGAATGAATTAATTAATTAAATTTAGCGTTAACCCTACACTATACAATTTATCCCAAATTAAAGGCAATCTTTGCTTTAAACTAAAATTGACTAGATGGGGGGGGGGTCACATCAGCTTTAGATTTCAGCAATTAAGCTGCATTTTCTACAATGTTTATACTTGTCTGTATAATATTTTAGTACTACTACAGTGAGATATGACAATGCAGTCAGTGGCTGATGCACTTTAATGTGATATTATAACTCTTGGTATTTCCCCAGTATACTTCCTGGTGATATTTAAACATTATAACATTTGTTATATTCCAGATGACCTGTCTATGCTGCTGCTCCTGCCTTCATTGAATGATTTGTCTAGGTTAAAGTGGTAACACAAAGTATTTCAGAAATCTCTATTAGTTTCATTAATGCAAAATGTACCTTCGAATTAGTGTTCTAAATTTGCACAGTGTAAAGCCTGCTCATTTCAATGCTGTCCTGATATTTTCTTGTTACAATTGACTTAGTTGGCAATAGTATAGTGAGTGTTGTATTGTTAAAGCATATTCATTTCTTTGTTTAGCAAATTTAAATTATATGGTTCACTCTCACTGCTGCTGAAAATAGTCTTTTGGTGTTGCATTTTCAGAAACTCCAAAGGCAATTTACTGGAGTGTTATGGGTGGTCAGCACTCACTGTGTATCTATACATTCGTCTGACACTATTTTATTTCTGTACTGTAATGCTGACTGGGTATATTCTAAGTATGATGGCAAGCTCTGGAATGCCATCTCATTACAGGTTAGACAAGGAAACAATCTGAAAGCCTTCAACCTGGAAGTAAAACAGCACCTCCATAGCTTATGGTTATGCTCTTGTTCTATACCAGGCAAAATATATAAAATGTCAGCCATTTAATTATTTCCTACAGTTTTGGTTATTTAATCCTATACAAACATTTATTCTGTTTTCCCTATCTTTTGTTTCATCGTGTTTTACTTAATCGAACTCCTGTATACTAACCAGAATCTATTTCTCCTTATAAATCCTGCTCCCACTCACAGAAACCATTTTCTCATATATCACTCTTTTTCTAATCTAAGTTTCAACTCAAAGATGAAATGAAAAATTCTACATATGCTTTATTTAGTGGACTGTCTTAGTCCACACAATTACTTCCCTGATTGTTCTAAATATAAAACTATTGTACTATTCCACATATTGTTTATCACATATTCAATTATGTGTTCTATTTACACTATCATCAACAAAGTGTGAAATGCCTATTGTAATTCTTTTAGTTTTCCTGTGGATTCAACGGTCATTTGCAATTCTTGTAAAATTTATGGAGCTTTTCTCCTTTGGCCTCTACTGAAAAGAAGGTTTTCCCAGTCAGAATTTCCAAGTAAACAAACAGAAATAAATAGTGATAATGTATTTTTTGTATGTATAAAGCCAAAAACAAAAAGCACAGGAGCAGACCAGGGCGGACCAAATATATCCACATATACGAAAGTCACCAGCAACAGTTCCAAAATTCCAGATACCAACTCAAAAAGTGTATCACATCCAAATTGTTCATTGTAAAATGAATAGGTAAGCGCTTTCACCCAATTGGGCTTCCTCAGACCATAATACATTTGTAATCAAACAGCATTCAATATATACTCTCTCGATTCATTAATTATGACATAATTTCCTTTTAGATAAATTCAAAACACATATCCATGTTATAAAACAGTATATACTTGTCAAAGTAATATAAAATAAGATTTAGAAACTAAATGCTTGCTAAATTTAAGCATAAATCCAACCTAATCCTTCTAAACCAGAGCTATATATATCAGAAACTATATAACAAATATATTAAACAAGGAAGACCATTAAAACATTGTACTAAGTAAAATAATACTATAACAGTCGGCAAATACAAATTAAAAAAAATATTTAAAAACATATTAATAATACTGAAATTTAAGTATATTAATATTAATTACACCTATAAAAAATATTTATCTAATCTTTAACTTTCTATTTTTTAAAACTGGCTGAATAGGAATTTTGTCATTTAAGCCAGGTTTTTGGTTCGCCCTTAACCTAATGATCCACTTGAGCTCAGTTCTTTCAGTGTAATTCCTTACATCCCCACCTCTTAGACTTGGTATACTGACTTGTAATACCTGAAACCTAAATGTATGTTGGTCGGTGGTGTCCGGGACATGTTTGGATAGGGCATTTTTAGTTGATTTTATACGTATGTTATATAAATGTTCCCTGATCCTCTCTCGTAACTGCCTGTCCATTTTGCCAACATAGAATGCGGTACATACTGTGCATCTAGCTAAATATAGGACATGTTCAGATTGGCAAGTAGCTTTTACATTGAACCTAAAACATTTAGACGTGACTAGATGTATAAAATAGGTGTCACTTATCAAAAACTCACAGAAGTTACAGCTGTTACATGGTAACGTACCCCCCACTGAATGGTCCTCAGGGCTCCTAATATAATCCTTGGGGTAGCACAACAATCTTTGTAGGTTCATCCTGTTTCTGTACACAAAATATGGTCCGTCTCCTACTAACTCCATCAACTGTGGATCCACCGTCAGGACCCCCCAACTTTTGTAAAAGACTTCCCTAACTCTGTTAATATCCTGTATGTAGCATAAGGACAGCTTAACTATTGAGTTCCATGGACTCAAGTGTCCATTATCATGTTCAAGTGAACTTTCAACCCCACTCCTATCTGCAAAATAAGGGTATGCTCTATTTTCCCTTAATAGATTGACCCCCTCAATGCCTGTAGTCACTTCAGCCAAATCATAGGATCTATGTGCTAGTCTATCCTTTAAATTGAATAGTTCATGCTCAAATCCCTCATCAGTAGGGTTCAGTCGTGATGCACGCATGGCCTGCCCCCTCACTATGTTCTTAAATACAAATCAAGGGTGCATACTGTCTCTATGTAAAAGAGAGTTCTTGTAACAGGATTTCCTGTATACACCTGTATTAAGTAGCCCACTCGCTAACCTTTCAATATAAACATCCAGATAGGCAATCCAATTATCAAATTTTTCTATTGTAAAACTTAGGAACTGTGTTAAGGAATTAATTTCTTCAAAAAAGTGTTGCAATTCCATATCTGTTCCTGTCCATAAAAGGAACAGATCATCTACAATACAAGTATAAAAAAAGTACATGTCACTTAAAGCTGGTTAAAGGGAATAACTTCTCCTTCTCCCAGTCTGCCATCACCAGGTTGGCATAGCTATTGGCACAAGAAGTGCCCATAGCTACGCCATCCTTCTGGATATAAGCAACATCACTGAACAAAAAGATATTATTTTCTAAGATGACCTCCAATAATGCACATATTAAGTCATTCTGAATTGTAGTATAATTGGTATTACCCCTTAGACATCTATATATACTCTCTATCCCCTCATGGTTAGGTATAACAGTAATTAACGATTGTACATCTAATGTTACAAGCTTATAGTGAAGGTCCCTCTGTATTGTGGTCATTTTACTATATAGAATAAGTAAAAACTGTTTTGTATCTTTCAATATATGTGGGAACTTCTCTAATACAGGTCTTAAGTGTTTCTCTAAATATAACGACAGTGGTTCAGTGACCCACCCTCTTCCTGCCACAATAGGTCTCATGGGAGGGTTCACAGGATTCTTGTGGACCTATAACAGGGATTAATGGGTTAACAACTAGACAAAAATTGAAATAAATCTAAATCAATCACAGTGCTTCTAAGCAGATCTTCCAACATATGAAAAAATTTTCCTAACTCGTACCTCTATTTCATCCAGTATGCACCCTAGATTTGTATTTAAGAACATAATGAGGGGGCAGACCATACGTGCATCACGACTGAACCCAACTGATGAGGTATTCAAGCGTGAACTATTCAATTTAAAGGACAGACTAGTGCATAGATCCTATGATTTGGCTGAAGTGACTACAGGCATTGAGGGGGTCAATCTATTAAGGGAAAATACAGCATACCCTTATTTTGCAGATAGGAGTGGGGTTGAAAGTACTCTTGAACATGATAATGGACACTTGAGTCCATGGAACTCAATATTTAAGCTGTCCTTATGCTACACACAGGATATTAACAGAGTTAGGGAAGTCTTTTACAAAACTTGGGGGGTCCTGATGGTGGATCCACAGTTGAGGGAGGTAGTAGGAGACAGATCATATTTTGTGTACAGAAACAGAATGAACCTACAAAGATTGTTGTGCTACCCCAAGGATTATATTAGGAGCCCTGAGGACCATTCAATGGTGGGTACATTACCATGTAACAGCTGTAACTTCTGTGAGTTTTTGATAAGTGACACCTATTTTATACATCCAGTCACATCTAAATGTTTTAGGTTCAATGTAAAAGCTACTTGCCAATCTGAACATGTCCTATATTTAGCTAGATGCACAGTATGTACCGCATTCTACATTGGCAAAACAGACAGGTGGTTAAGAGAGAGGATCAGAATCTACTAAAAATGCCCTATCCAAACATGTCCTGGACACCACCGACCAACATATATTTAGGTTTCAGGTATTACAAGTCAATATACCAAGTCTAAGAGGTGGGAATGTAAGGAATTAGACTGAAAGAAATGAGCTCAAGTGGATGATTAGGTTAAGGGAGGACCAAAAACCTGGCTTAACTGACAAAATTCCTATTAAGCCAGTTTTAAAAACTAGAAAGTTAAAGATTAGATAAATATTTTTATAGGTGTAATTAATATTAATATACTTAAATTTCAGTATAATTAATATCTTTTTAAATATTTTTTTTTAATTTGTATTTGCTGATTGTTATAGTATTATTTTAATTAATACAATGTTTAATGGTCTTCCTTGTTTAATATATTTGTTATATAGTTTCCACTATATATCCCTGGTTTAGAAGGGTTAGGTTGGATTTGTGCTTAAACTTAGCAAGTATTTAGTTTCTAAATCTTATTTTTTATTACTTTGACAAGTATATACTGTTTTATAACATGGATATGTGTTTTGAATTTATCTAAAAGGAAATGATGTCATAATTAATGAATCAAGGGAGTATATATTGAATGCTATTTGATTACAAATGTATTATGGTCTGAGGAAGCCCAATCAGGTGAAAGCGCATACCTATTCATTTTACAATAAACAGTTTGGATGTGATACTGTTGCTGGTGACTTTCGTATATGTGGACATATATGGTCCGCTCTGGTCTGCTCCTGTGCTTTTTGTTTTTGGCTTTATACATTTGCTGAAGTATAAGGAGCGTTTATTCCCTGGCTGCATTCATTCTTGTCTTATTATTTATATGTGTTGCAGCTTATTAAAGATGTGAATTAGATTAAAACACACCTTGTTATGCCTCCATAAAGTTTAAACCTTGAAACTTGACGTGTTAACCTGTCTGTGCAAATGATACAATTACCTTTTGTATTTTTTGACTATTGAGGGCAGAATTCAAAAATCTCATCCACACACCAAGAATGTTTATAGGCACTAAAGTATACAGACTGTGCAGAACATAATTCAAAGATGGAAGTGCATTTGATCCCGTTTTTCTCATCACACCCCTACATGGGGGACTGCAGTGCACTAAACCACAGTTTGGATGACTGGGGTGCACGAATGACCAGCAGTACTACATATCCTAAGGCAGTATGTACCTGACTGCGTACATCACAACATAGGAGATGATCATTGACATCCCACTGTTTTTCTCCATGAACTGAGAGACTTGGGGTACTGCATACCCTGCCTATTGTATAAGAATGTGCTTTGACTTGTAACAGAGGAAGACAGCATATGCAGCTGTTATGTCAAGTGCTGCACAAGCATCTGGTTCACAGAAAGACCATGAAGCTGCCTGTATAAGGGTAGGTATGAAATACTATGAAAGGAAAGATGTGACTAAAGTCTCTAAAGGTACAGCTGGAAGAAATCATGACGTGAAATGTATGAAAGAGAAACATGCAACAAATTCAATCAATTGCAACATCTCACACAGAGGGAATTACCTGTGCGATGCATATAAAGAGCAAAAAGATCTCTGTTGTCAAACAGGATTGTCAAGAAAGTAAGCAGAAAAGGTTTATGCATTGAAAAATATACCCAGTTGAAGACCAATGAAAATCACAAGATGAAGAATTTCTGAAGAATGTTAGGAATATGACTTTAAGGTATGACGACGCAAAGTGTTGCATATATATCAGAGCAGCCCTGGAATAGAACGGCATTGCCTTTAATATCTTTCTGCAACTTTCTGAGATTGGGATTGTGAAGTTCATTACTGCAGCCCCAACCTAAGTGACTCTGGACCCAAATGCAAAATATTCATCCTCACCACAAATACATTTCACTCCACTGTGAGCTCAGAAAACACAAATCAGACCATGTCCAACAATGCCTGAGTGCTGTGCTATATGTGATTCAGCTCTGAGAGACATGGCAGGCATTTGGACCTTGTGTCTAGGGGTCACTGGGCTGCAGGAACTGTCTCAAGATCTGCAAACAGTAAGGTGCTCATCATAAACGTCGCACCACAGGATAGAGTTATGATTTTGGCATGATGCAATTGCACACACAATGTTAATAAGATTCCTGTCCCCCATCATAAGATCCTGGCAGGCAGTGGTTGCCTGGATATCCAGACTACAATGGATGGCCGATGTCTGGATGCATAAAATATGACATATTGCACATTGATATATTCAATGAAAAAAACTGCAAACATATGCATTTGTTGTCCATACCAATAGATGTGCAGCAAACCTGCTCAGTCTCTTGTTTTCACAGATAGCCACGTGATCTTTAGTATCTCTACATGTAGCTTTCTTGGGATTGTACTTTTGCTCCTGCAGGAGCACAGTTAGACTGGTAGCTTCTAATGCCTCAATGATGGCCTTTTGATCCTTATTATCTTTACAGGTGGCTCCCTATTGACTCTGCCTAGCAGTACAGTAATATTGTTGACTCACTTTTTCTACCCCACATAAGATCTGCTGAAGTTGTCAGCTGTACCATGTGTATAGGTTCATAAGTTCATAGGTTCATAGGTGTTTACTAGGCTAATGACCACAAGGGCCTTTTTAAGCCTAGCCATGCATCCCAAATCTCTGACAACTTCTAGTACCCTTAATAAGCATAAGCAGGGGCTTGGGAGATGAAACATTTACAAGCAGGGGCCTGGAAAATGAACCATTTACAGGCTGCCTGTGTCCATTAAAGACACTGATGCCAAATCAGGGATCAATTTCCTGTTCCCCATCCAACTAAGTTACACTTGAATTGGGTTAGGGAGGAACTCTGCTTCACATGGATGGAGAGTCTATTCCAGAGAAGAGATAGTCTCTGGGATACACACCTGGCTTTCCAGCAGGTAAATTTATACCTCAGGTAAGGTTTAAGTCTTTAGAAATGGTAATTCTGGTGCTGTTTGTTTTGTGGATATATGAGAGGTGCATCAGGGTGAGGTCTAACAATCCCTTGTATGCCCAGCATAGATCTCCCCTTGACAGCTTGTAGGAGGCAGAATAAAATGATATGGCCTTAAGGCAGTCTGCATAGGACATGTTACTTATGACATATATTCTTTTAGTGAGGAACCTCTGTTGGCATTCCAGTTGTTGAATATGCCTAGTTAGGTACATACCAACGGGGGCACTATATTCAATTTTAGGTCTGATGAATGCCAAATACAGTGGAACAAGGACTTCCTTGGACCTAGATGCTATACCTTTATTAATAAGTTGCACAGCATAGAATGATTTCCTCACTACTGTAGACATATGGTAGTCAGAGGCTACATTACTGCCAATGTATGTCACCAAGTCTCTGACTACTGAGTTACCTCTTAGGGGTGTGTTGCCAATGTGATAGTTTCCAGGAGTATATGACTTCCCAAAGGATACTATTATGCATTTCTTGGCATTTAGTTTTAGTCAGTGGCTCTGACACCAGATGTGTGTCTGTGTCAGCACTTCCTGGAGAACATTTGTGTTGGTGGGTAATTCTATGACCTCTTTTAATTTAAAATCATCTGCAAATTTAGTCGGCCAGAGGTCATTGACATTGGCCTTGACTTCAGAGAAATAAATGCCAGAGAGGTTCCAGGACCGATCCCTGAGGGACTCTGCTTGTGAATGGCCTCTTTGGCTGGTGGACTCTCCAGTTCTAACTTCCTTAGTCCTGTCTGTGAGCCAGCTGGCTATCCACTGAGTGACATAAGAATTTATACTTTACCTCTTGAGTTTGTCAACAGTGCCCAAGTGGGGTATTGTGTCAAATGCCTTGGCCAAGTCAAGGTAGGCAGTGTAAAGAATTTTGCCCTAATCCATTGATTTGGTGATCTTCTTAATGAAGTGCACCAGGTTGAGTATTCATAACCTGCACTTGATGAAATCAAACTGGATTGGGTCCAATGTCTGGAGGTTTCCAATGTCATTATTCATCATCTCCATCATAATTCTTTCCATGGCTTTGCATATGAAACTAGTGAGAGTTATGGCTCTGCAGTTTCCAGTGTCTGCAGATGGCCTCTTTTTGTGCAGAGGGATGACTGTTGCTGTTCTCCATTCCTGAGGCATGAAGCCTGTTTGGAGGCTACAGTTAAATAGCAATTCCAGAGGGCCTGTTAACTCATGTTTCATGGTATTTAGAAGGCATCTTGGGATATTGTCTTGGCCCATTGATGCAGTATTCTTGGCCTTAGAGAGAGCATTAAGGACCTGTTCCCTAGTGATACAAGGGGAGTTATATTTGATGGCATTTCCTGAGTGAAGGTCAAGGGGGTCGATGGGTAAAGTTGGAGCTGAGTTTGTCAGCCAGTAAGTTTGCTATATTTTCTGGCTTCATATAGTTGGCTCCATTTACAATGAGCTCTGCATACAATTGTGTATTGCCTTTGAGGTTGCGGACATAGCTAAAGAATGCCTTATAGTTGTCCGTGGCCTAGGAGGTCCAATTTACCTACAATTTGGCTTTAGTAGACTGTATTTTTCCTCTGAGTTGTTTGTTTAGTTTAATGAACATGATTTTATCCTGCTGGGTGTGCACCTCCTAATTTTTGTAATGATTTTTTTCCTTCTGTTATACAGTCTATTGAAGTTGTGATTCCACCAGGGTGGCTTATTTTTTGAGTTATTTCTATACTTCTTCCTAGTGGGTACAGCTGACTTTACGCAGCAATTAAAATGTTTATACATGGTTTCTGTGAACAGTTCTTTGTAGGTAGCAGTGTTCCCAGGGTTTATGGGGGCTTGAAATTTTGCCAGGTTATCACTTAATAGTTGTAAGTTAGTCTTAGAGTAGTTCCTGAATATTCCAGGGTTAGCTGGGGTTCCAGGTGTTAATTTAACTTCAAAAGAGATCATTTTGTGGTCTGACCTTACCAGAAAAGACATTATACTAGGAGGTGTGCAGCACTCTCTCATATTAATGAGAACCAGATCCAGTATGTTTGCACCCCTGGTTGGTGTGTTGATATTATGGTCCAAGGAGTTTGTTTACAAAATCCAAGAATCTCTGTGCCTGTACATTTGGTGTGGTATACGAGTCCCACTTAGTAGTGGGGTAATTAAAGTTGACTATCAATATGGTATTGGGTTGGATGATGAGTGTCTCCAACAAGTTTAAATACATGTTATGGGCTTCCTGGGTCATACAGGGGTCCTATAGCTTGGAAGTAAGTGATGTGGGATTTTGCCTGTGGTGATTTGATTGTGGAGAATCTGAAGTGCATTGTTGTGTCTTACCAGCATTGCAGTATATTTATTTTTGATGTAAACTGAGTCACCTCCACCTTTAGTCCCTGTCTGTGTAGGAGCTGGTCTAAATGTCTGGAAGGCATTATAGCCTTGCACTACTGGTGTGCTGTCAGCAGCTTTAAACCACGTCTTAGTGACCACACATATATCAGAATTCTCTAGGATGAGCAGAGCTTTTAGGCAGTGGAGTTTGTTTGTTAAAACTCCTAGCATTGAGCAGTAACACCTTTAGATTTTCTGGGTTTTGATTTGTTATGTTGGAAGTACTTTCATTTTGGCATTGCCTAAAATAGGCATTATGGGGGAAGGCAATGTTTCAGCTAATATTTGAAAGCCTATATGGGAGAGGTGCAGACCATCCCTGGCAAAGCAGCATGATCTGTTGACCATCTCTTTCCATGCTGACAAATATTGTACCCCCTTATAATGACACCAGAAACTAAGCCAATTATTAAATTCAGTCATAGAATGTATTGTGGCACCATCCTTGGAGAAGGTAGAATGCTGCTCAGTGCTAGGCTCATACTAGCATGAGACACATATTCTGAGAACTCCATGACGTCTCTCTTCATTTATTCTAGGGAAGTACATCTCAGGTCATTTACATCCACATGGACTTTGAGTAATATGGGTACTTGTAGTCCAATGAGTGCATGCTTAATGTGGCAGATCCTGGCCTCTGATAAGCAAGTGACTGTGGCTTTGTCTTTATTCATCCTTGTGAGAGGGACATCAGTGTGTCTCACAATGGCGTCTCCAATGACCAGAATGTTGGATTGTGTGGTGGCTTACCTTATGGGTTAGAAGTAGAGGCTTCATGAGAGATGGCTGTATGTGTTGATGTGGGTTTTGTTTTCAAAGAGTGCATTCAGGGCTGCTGAGGCTGTTTGTTATGTGTACGTCTTCTAGGAGGTCTTTGGGGTTACATTTAAGTGCCTCAGTATATGTCAGTCTATATATCTCCTTTCAATTGTTTGCGATGGGTGCAGTGTGTGTATACTAATGACAAACTGACTGACATCAGGAGTACTTTTATGTGAGAGCTTTGCCTCCAGTGACATTATGTAAATACATCTCTCACATACCATATCAGTTTGTTTTAGAATTTACTGGTTGTCAGTAAACATGAGGCAATTTTTACATTGCCTCATGATGCCCATATCTACCAAGTTAGTAGCGGAGATAGTGGGAAAGCTCATATCCATGACAACATACCCTTTCTTATTAATTAAATGGTTGGAGTGAGAATATAAAGTAAAGTCAGGAGTTTCTGGTTTGCAGCTATGGTGGCAGTGCTTGTCACTGCAAACTAGTTGCACTGTTGCAACCAGGTATTGGTGAAATTTCTAGGGTACTTTTATAGGAAATATGTAAACTCAAGGTGTCTGCATCTATACAGAACACTGCCAGATACTTGGCTAAACTAATAAGTAGACCCTGAAGACTTACAGATGTAGTATTTAGGGAGATATTCTAAAGTTAGGTTAGAAAGCAGCACATACTGAAAATAAATAATTAGTTTGTCAGCAATGATGAAATGAGGGGATTTCAGGCTACTGACTGGATACTGTTAGTGTTTGTCTCACCATGGCTTCATGCTGCTGGGATACAATGCACTTCTCTTACCAGAAACAAAACAGTAGCACAAATCCCAAGATGAGAAGCAGGCCACAGGCTCTTTGGTGATCAACAGTCTTGTCCCAGGTGATGCAAGGGTCTGTAGGTTTTTTTGTAGCCTTTTCCTGGCAGATGCCTTGAATAGCAATCAGATCAATCAGGAAGATGAAACACAGACATTCACTGCCCAATCAGGAACGGCCAGGAATCAGTGCACTCTGCTGCTTCTCTCACGAATAGCAATCAGATCAATCAGGAAGATGAAACACAGACATTCACTGGCCAATCAGGAACAGTCAGGAATCAGTGCACTCTGCTGCTTCTCTCATGAATAGCAATCAGATCAATCAGGAAGATGAAACACAGACATTCACTGCCCAATCAGGAACAGTCAGGAATCGGTGCACTCTGCTGCTTCTCTCACCAGGAGCAAAATATAAGCAGAAATTTCAAGCTGGCACGTATGAAGCCATTATTAGACTTTCTGATGATCAGCACTCTCCAGGAAATAATGTTCCTATGCTCCTTCTCTCACTAGGAAAAAACAGAAGCACTAATCCCAAGATGACTACTGAAAGACAGAATTGGGCTTTCCAATAACTGGTGATCTTGTGGTAGATATTGCAGATTTTATAGGTAAGATGGAAAAATGTGTTACTATCCTAGGAGCTGCAGTGTGCACTGAGGAGCCAGCTATGAAAGAGAAGGTAACTTACGTTTTAGCTATCCCAGAGGAGAGACACTAATTTTAAAAGAGCACGATAGACTGGAAGGGGTGGGCACTTTGTATTCTGTCTCTATGGAATACAGTGGGATGGCCAATCATTTTAAATAGCTGAAGGGGGTTGATTTCACAAAATGATAATTTTGTGCTCACTTACAATAACCATTGAAAGAGGAGAGGGAAGGAAATATCAGATTAACGTATGGGGCAGACAACTAGAAAGACATTTGAGTTTAAAAACTCAACAGCACCAAGGTGGGAGAGTGGGGAAAAAGCTTAATTTCTGTGTAACTCACAACACACACAGCTGTGGTCTCTTTCCTAGTTTAAATATGCAGTTAAGAGCAGAATACAAGTAAAACACAGTGTAAAGAAAATAAATCACAGTATACAAAACAGAAGAAGGCAATTAAGCAAAGCAAAAAAAAAAAAAAATAAAACAAAAATAAACTAACCTTTCTCTCACAGAGTCTGAGCCAGCTTTTTTAGTAAATGTCTATGGGTGTAGCACAGTTGATACTACAGGGGTAAAGATGCACAATGCAATCAGGATAACAACTCTATCACTGTATATTGGGAGGTGTGGTCTCATTTGAATGCCTCTTTCTCTGTTTGGGAATACTGATAATGTTTGCATCTTAATATATAGCAGCTACTCCACAGGTAAATTAAGTGTCTCCATATGGTCTGCCCTGTGTTTGTTTAGAATGCCAGGTGTGGGATATTAGGAATGGTGGCATACTAGAATAGCTATTGAGGGCAATACTGCATTGTTGCACATATGCCAGCCAGTATCCATGCTGCAGACTGATATCCTGCAATGACAGTATTGTAATAGTGACCACATCAAGACCATAAAAGCTATGGTTTGATTATGCCCTGTGAATCCTATGGCAATATCATACCACATATACTGCATAAAGAGATAGTGGAGTCCATCAAATCTAATCATGGTAGTTGATCCATCTACAGGTGATGTGTTCCTGTTAGCTTTGGAGTGCATGGTGTATGTATATATGAATGTGAATTAAAATGCACAGACATCTATTAATATGCATTACTGGCATTAGATGGTGTGTATATATATATATATATATATATATATATATATATATATATATATATATATATATTACGTTGGCTTGGTACTTCTCAGGACAGTAGGACTAACCAGCTGACCGATGTTGCTATTTGTACACTTGTGTTCATGCATGCTGTTGTGCTTTCATATTCATGATATGCTGCTGATTCACATGTGCTACAAAACCATCCTCTGACTCTGAAGCACCGTTACGTTACCTCAGAGTTCTCTTTGCTTCTTGAGGACTCACATTTCCCAGGATTCTCACCCTCTACAGTACAGACAATGTCTCAAACACTGCCTTTGAGAGAAACAACATAATAAGTGCTCCCGACGTGCTTGTGTCTGCAGCATGAGGTACTATTTGTGTGTTTTTAAAGTCTAATAATTAAACTATTATATATCTTGGTTTACCTTTATTAACTGATTGAGGTATTAACATTTCTGTGAAGTTATTCAAAATTCATTATGGTTTACCACTTTATAATCAGAGCCTATAACAATCATAGCAATCATGTCAGAAGAAATATTTGAGTCCCTTCTCTCTAGTTCTTCTGTAAAACATGCTACCTTAATATAACTTATCCTAAATCCATCATCTAGGTCAATTTTTGTGTTTAAATGAGAACGTTTATAAAGTTAACTATTATTTTCTTGTCCTACTGAAATTTTTATGGAAAATTCCAGAAATTATGTTTTAGCATTTTGTGGTCAATTTCTCCATCATTATTGTAAGTTTCTATACTTAATAATATACTGCTTTGAGAAGGTTTGTGGGTCTGACAGTTAGAATATATACCATATGACAAATTAAATCTAGGTTTAACATTTTGTCACATTGTTGTAGAATTTCCAACATTTGTGCTTAAAGAAATCTGGGTAAAACAGTTTAAATATTGCTTTTTACTCCAAGAAGTATTTTTAAATGTAGAGTTGTTTCAATGTGAAATATAACCAGGAACCATGACATGTTCACTTATATTTTGTTAACTTGTATTGTATTTGACTTATTTTTTTACTTATAGCCAACACTCCTGTAAAGAACAGTTACAATTTCTTTGTGGTGATTTCCTTTTAATTGTTGATCCCTGCAAACTAACTAGTTGAATAAATACAGCTTTCAGAAACAAAAGTAGATTTTGCCTCCAAAGTAACACCTGTGATTCTGGTGAAACCAACTTCTTAAAAATAACTTTGTTTCAAAAAGGTACAATTGAAAGGCATAGCTACGCCTCCATCTTCATCCATGTGCAAACTATGCCCTCTACAGCTTGAAAAACAAAAGGCATAGAAACAACAAGCCAAGGAGAAGGAAAGAAAAAAAAAAAAAAAAAAAAAAAGATTTACTTTCTGGTCCATTTTCCAAATCTGCTGGCAACTGCATCAACAATTGTCACAAATGAATAAAGAATCATATTTTCTTCTGTGGTATGCATTAATGCCTACTGAATGTATTAACTGGGGTCGAAACTGATCTCAATGGACCAATTGCAGACTCAGCTTGGGAGTGCCGTTGTTTTTCAGCACTCTCAATCTGTATATTTTTTATATCTCTGGAACACTCACTGACCAATGTGGTCCACTGACAATGTGGCTTTATTCTTTTTTGTTAATTTTCTAACTCTGAGATGTTCATAGAGGAGCTGGGCTTGGCCAGACAGTCCCTGCTTTACCAATTCTGACTCTACAGTCCTTCACCAATCTCTCCAAGCCTTATCCTTTAAAACAGTAGAAGATCAAATGCAGTATTAGTATAAATTTAAAGGCTAAACATTCAAGCAAAATCACTGCTTGTGTTCTTAACCTACCAGATCTCTCTGTATTAGAATACCATCGTGTATAGCATCTTATGGTCAAATTGTCTCCTAACCACCAAATGTCTGAAAAAAAAAAAGCTGGCAGTTTTTAAGTCCACCACAGAGGAACATTATCACAGTGCCAGAAACTGCCTACAAACTGATTTGTGTTTTCAAAGGATGTTCCTTACCTCTTCTCCAGTCTTCTACTGATGTTCCACTACCCCTTCTGTTCCTATTTCAACCTTACTTTATGTCATTAAACTTCATTTCTTTATTTTAATATTATTAAGAAACACTTATCTGTTCATCTTCTTGGCTTACCCTTATAACTGTGCTTTACATTTTGGATCACCTTATTTCCACTGTAATATATTCTACCTTTTTTATGTTTGCTAAGGTAGCTAATTAATTTGCTCAACTTTTTCCCTGCTTTAGATTGCTGAAGGTTTGCATGTAGCTAGGAATCTCTGAAAATAAGGCTTCAACTTAAAGGCAACTTGTCATAGTTTAAAAAGATACATAATGTCATTGTTATTGCTTTAGTTACTTCTTGTGATCTCCTCCACTGTTCTGTGGCTATAGAAATTAATATTTTTAAAGGTAGGAGGTGAGCTGCTCTATAATGAATGTAAATGACAAACATTTTAAAGCTTAGAGTTACTTCACATTTTATCAGTAAGGTGCCTGTACTGACCACCACTGATCCTCGTATGTCTTAATTTCTTCTTCCAAGAGTATATTTCTTTCACTTCACAGCAATTCTTCTACTGTCCTACATAAATAAGGAATGACTTAACTCTTCCTCTTCTCTGTGGTATTTCTGTATTATTCAGCTTCATCAGTGCATACCATGCTTGGTTTGTATGAAATGTCATAACACCATCTTTATAAACTTGTCTTACTGGCTCTAACGTCATAGTAACCATAATATTCTAATATTTGGACCCAGAAAATCACACATAACAAAGATATAATAAGCCCTTCTTTCCTGTCCTCTGGCTTGGGTCGTAAGCTGATGATTCACAATTCTTTTACTATATAGTGTCATTCAGAGATCCTTCTTTTCCTTATACAGGAGCCATAAAGCTAGTGACTCTTTCTGAATTCACTGCATTTCCACTGAGTAGTGACATTTAACATTTGAGGCTAGAGTATAAAGAACTTAATATCACCAACAGGCACACATAGTAAAGAAGAGTCACTGCAGCAGCTAACACCTAACTTTATAAAAATCTAACATAAACCCTGTTTTTGAAGTTTATGAAGGAAAAAAATACCATATGTTTGAAGAATAAGACAGAACACAAACCATAAAATGTGACTAGAAAAAAATCTAAAAGTAAGCTGTAATTCTGAGGATTGCTTTTCTAAGTGACTGGAAAGATGCTTTACCTATGATAAATAGAATCATACCACTACAGATTATACTTCAATGACTTTAATACAAAATCATTAAAAATGTTTTTGAGGCAGGCAAGTCTTCATGCACACACTTTCTTATGTATAACAATTCCATGATTGTACTGTAGTAAGAAAAATTGACCCCCCCCCCCCTCTCCACAGTGCACTCTCCAATTTCCCCATAGCTTTCATTCTGGCAGAGTACTGCTGAGAGTACTCCAGACTATTTGGCTAAGACTAATCAGCTACCATGCCACTCCTGATTTATAGCTAAATAAAGAATACATACAAAATAGTAATATGCAGAGCATTCTTAGCAATTAGAGACAGATACCAGCAACTTGATAACCTACAGTGCTAAATAATACCTTCTCTTCAAATAAATAATGCATAAATAAATACCAGATACAGCCTTAAAGAGAATAGATAAAAACTTTACTTAGACAATAAAGAAGTTAAGACAGTGCTAGTACAAAATAAGTATGCAGAGGTTTAAACAATTGAAAGTATTTAGTCATAAAGGAAAATTCCACGCTATAATTAAAAAAATCTATTTTTTTTACTCTGCAATGGTTTTCTGGGTTATTTTAACACCTCA
Organism: Protopterus annectens; assembly: GCF_019279795.1. Classification (NCBI taxonomy): domain Eukaryota; kingdom Metazoa; phylum Chordata; order Ceratodontiformes; family Protopteridae; genus Protopterus; species Protopterus annectens. The sequence goes on along the minus strand of NC_056747.1, from coordinate 1,201,339,673 downwards.
AATAGAATATTAATATGTTTTCTGCAAAATGGTTGTCAATGAGACTTGACATATTGACGTGATCTTTTTTTCTTCAAGCCTTTCTGATTCCCATAATCCCTTTCAAGTCTGCATTATATGAGTCATGCTAGACATAAGAAAGTAGTGGTATATTCCTATTCCATTGGCATGTAATAAGATTAGTGTCAGTCTCTGTTATCTCTAGCTGTAACAGGACTGCTGCTTTTATTTCTAGAATGGCCATCATTGGTGTGTGTCTCTGGGCTTGTTTTATATTATAGTAAGGAATTATACAGCTGCAACCAAAACCATTGCTAAACTGCAGGTCTTTGTTTAAAGTATCTTTTTGTAGTGAATTGACAGCCCCCATACACTTTGGTAAATGTGCTTATACTTTATAAGAATTACAAGAAAAAATATTTTTCTGACTTTTCCCTAAATGTCACAAACATCTTTGATATTAAATTCAAGTCATCTTAAAATGTAAAGTAGTGTAAAAAATAGACATTTAAAGTTTACAGATCAGAATTTCAATACTTTGATACTGCTTAAATAAATTTGTCAAAGGAGGTGACAACTACCTTTGAACCTTTGACTGATCTAATTGCTGTGTTTTGCTATGAAAGGCATGGCTACATTGTAAGCAGCTATGACTCAGTGTATGTTCTCTTCCTCTCTGCAATAACGACAATGGAAAACAGTTTCACACCTCTCTTGTTTACAACAGCCTGAACTCCTGACTACAAATTCCTCTGTGTCTGTGATATGTCATGCAGGTGTAGACAAATTCCTTCTCAAGTTATGTGAGGAGTTAAAGCTTAAAAAAGTGGGTGGTCTTTCCCTTCCTTTGATAGCAAATAAGGAAATGAAAGATTTATAAAGTACATGTAGGTTTCAAGTTCCTACACAGTACTATAATCATATTGTATAGAGAAAACCGCAGCAACCTAAGACTTGAGTTAAACTGTAGGAGGTGGAGTTTTCCTTTAAGGTTCTATGCATTCGCTCTTTAACAATACTTTTAAAATGAATTTTGGATATACATATACATGAGGTATGCGGAAACAAACTGAATTACCTTTAATACATTTTTACAAGCAGTAGTTGCAATGGTATCCACTGGGGTGCATGCTAAAGTCATATCCATAAAAATTAAGACTTATTAAAATACGAAACCTTAAATTTAAGAAAAGTAATTGTATCATACAAATAATTTATTAAACTCACAATTTCATCCAGTACATTACCCTATATAAGAGAAATACATCATCCACAAAGTGTTTATAAACATAATATGTCCAAAACAGATTCTTTGTTTTTAAAATAAATTCAGCCTCCCACATCAACATTACTAAATGTATAAATATATTAATGACAAGGCTCCATTAGCAATCACTTGCCTTTGCAAATAATGCTAAAAATCAACTGAATGATGTGGTAAGTGAATTTACTGAACATATGTAATACATGGCTTAAAATATATTCATGATTTCCCAGGGATTGTGCCAGTCACCCTGCTAGACATGGGTTCAGGGAAGTAAATATTGTGGAAAGAAATAGCAAGGGAATTGTCACGGCTAGGCTTGTATAGGCCCTATGGCTGTTAGGCTAGTACCAACCTATGACAGACATGGAAGAATACTATACAGTTAACAAAAATAAGACCTGGTGCTGACTGTGGCTCAGATCATCAGCTTCTTATCACAAAGCTTGGAATTAAAAAAAAACAAGGAAGGATAATTCTCCAGGCCATCAGTATATTAATTCAAACAATTGCATATGCAGCAGTGGTGAAGAACAGATTTATGGTATTGGATCTGGTGGGTTCCTATCGCATGATTAAAAAGTGTAAACAGCAAATGCGTATTGAGTGAACCCGATTGGTCGAAATGTTGCGCGTGTAACATGGAAATCGACGTAGGGAATATTCTCCCTTTACTTCAATGCAGTGCAATTTCGGAGTAGGAATATTTAAGTAGTGGGGGTGCAGGGGGGCTTGCCCCCCTGCCTACAGCATTTAGGTAAGTATAGTTTTTTATTTTTATTTTTTTATTATATTTTCGAAATTTCAAACATCGCTTATATGGTGTCGACCATATGGTGTTCGATGGCTGAAACTTTCGAAAATATAATATAGACCTGGATCTGGTAAATAAAAGTACTGAAGAGCTACAGGCAGAAGTTTGTGATATTGTCCAGGAGGTGGCAACAGAGCATATCCAAGATACAAATAGTTTAGAAAGAGAAAATGACCGCTGCATTAGAAGTGGCAAAGGAAAGAATGAGGGCAACTGACAGAGGTGTAGATCGGTCAATTGACATACTGTACAGTTACCGAAGTGTCACCTCCTCAACTCAAACTGAGGACCAAAATAATTAAAAAAAAAAAAAGGTCCTCTGAAGCTTTCAGGTAAGTTTACTTAAATGACTGTTTTTACTGCATTTGCACCTGATTGACAACTATTCTGTCGTGCTATTTATGTCCACTAACAGCTAACAGCTTATAGTGATGCAGCCCCCCATCAGCTTTGACTATGATATATATCAAACTCAATGAAGAGCTTCAGAGAGCAGCAAAAAGAGTTAAGGTGGCATGTTTAAATAAGCAGTGCAAAGACGTAAAAGGAGATAAAGGATGCAAAGACAAGAGATTGCTTCAATGCCATTGGCTGTAGTAAGGGAAACTTCCGGGTAATAATGGGCATGATAAAAGACAAAGATGGGATGAACCTAACAGAAGGGTATGATACTATGAAATGGTAGGAATGCACTGAAGAACCCATAACTCCCATGCTCCCAGCCGCTCTATTAGAATCAAAGTTAATATTGCACCATGGCTTACTAAAGATACCAAAACCAAAATTTCACTCAGAAACAAAGCATGGGCCACCTACCGAAAAACAAAAGCCCCATTTGATCAGCTAAGATTCAGACAGCTAAGAATGACACCAAAAAATCCATAACCTTAGACAAAAAGAACCACTACTACCATCTACTGCAAAAACACCAAAACAAACCTCAAAAGTTCTGGGCAGAAATAAATAAACTACTCCACCCAGGACAAACCACCACTCTATCCCCCTCAGCTTCCCAACACAAATCCCCAGTAGACATTGCTAATAACTTCAACAGCTTTTTCACAGAGACTATCGAGTCTCTAGCCAGTCAACTCTCTCCCAATGGCTCTAATTCTAATGTAGCCACACCCAGTACTCAAACATACTTTTCCTTCCAACCTGTTCCTACTCAACTTATTCATGCCCTACGTAAGAAACTAAAACTCACAACCCTGGCTGCCGACCTCCTTCCAGCAGACTATCTACAAAAGGCTGCTGACACCATAGCATACCCCATCTCAATCTTGATCAACAGAGCTATAGCTGAAGCTACTGTACCCACTATATGTAAAATCTCCCATGCCATACCTCTCCATAAAGGAGACAGTTCCACTGAACTGTCAAACTTTAGACCCATAGCTATTCTGTCACCTCTAGCTAAATTATGGAAAAGTGTGTACACATACAGCTCATGCACTACCTCACACAGAACAAGGTGTTGTCCAACTTTCAGCATGGCTTTAAGCCACACCACAGTACTACTTCTGCCCTCCTCTCTTTCTCTAACGTCATTAACCACAACTGCAATAATAACAAATTATCCTCAGCACTCTTTCTAGATCTATCCAAGGCTTTTGAAATGGTTGACTACAAAATGCTTATAAATACCTTGAAGGCCTTCTCCTTAAACAACCATGAACTTCAATGGTTTCAATCCTACCTGCAGGGCAGGCAACAGTTAGTCCTATGGCAGGACAAGCTATCATCTCACCTAGCCATCACATCAGGAGTCCCCCAGGGCTTGATACTAGGACCCCTTCTTTTCTCCATCTTTATCAACGACCTTCATTCAGTCATCCCAGATGCTACCTGCATTCAATATGCGGATGACTCCACCTTAATTTGTTCTGACACCTCACCAGCTACTTTATTCACATTAACCCAAAATACCTTCAATACAGTGGAAAAACGACTCTTCAATCAACATCTAATCCTAAATCCCAAAAAAAACTAAGTTGCTCCTTTTCTCCCCCACTTACAGGACCTCCTGCCATCCTTCAACATAACTGCTAACAATGGCACTATCATCTCCCCAGAAGCCCAAACTAAACTACTGGGTGTCATAGTTGATAACAACCTGAAGTTTGATGCGCATATCAATCAAACTATCAAAACCATTACTAAAAAAACTTGGCTATCTTTACAGAATCAAAACTTTCCTTACCCCACTTGCTAGAACTGCAATTGCCCGTTCCCATCTGCTATCAACTCTTCTCTACATGTCCCCTCTATTCTCCAACTTAAACAAAACAGATCTTAATAAACTATCATCCTGCTATAAGCACATTGCCAGATTTGCTACTGGCACAGCCTACCCGGACACACCGCTATCACAACCTAAATCGCCTAGGATGGCTTGAACTGCCAAGCCTACTGCAGTTTAACCAGCTAATAGTAGCACATAAAGTCCTTTACCAACCAGAAAATACACCTGCACTAAAAAATATTATAGCCCCTATACCAGCACCTGGCCATTGCAATTATCCACTAGACTCCTAATTCAAACATACAAATCCAGCTACTCAGCTGGGGACTCTCTGTTTGCCAACTCTGTTGGAAAAATATGGAGCAGACTCCCAGCTGACCTGCCCCTAGAACCCTCACTAACTCAATTCAAAAACAAACTCAAGAAATACTTCAAAACTCATTGGTTATATCCTTGCACTAACCCCGACTAGTGACCTCTCCATTTCCTAGGTCCCTTACCTTCAACTACTTTTAACTTTGTTTTACCACTCCATTTCAGGAAGGGTCAATTGTATAACTGCTGCTCAATGTGTCTTAAACCAGAATGTAATGTTATGTATGTTTAGCTTTAAAAATAATGCTATGTTTTGTAAAGTGTTTTATAATAAGTTAGTACTATATGTGCTAAATGCTGGTATTGCTTATGACTGTAATCTGCTTGAAACTAGCGTTTACTAAATGTTCAATGTGAATTATTATCTTGGAGCTTTTCTCCCCAGACCTCTGCTGAAAATGGACATGTATCCAGTTGGACCATCCCGGTCAACAAATGTAAAATAAATAAATAAATAAATAAATATATGATGGTGTGACGTCCCTCCTCTGGGCCAGTGATCAAGGAGCCTCAGTCCTCACCACTGAATCCTGTGAGGAATGTTCACTGTGAGAAAAATAGGTACACACAGTATTTTCAGATGCAGCTCATTACACCAAGTACAATTTCCCTTTAATAGCACTCAGAGCATGCACACTCCAGTCTTGGGGCTCAGATTTCTCTCCAGGCCCCAAATAAGACTCCCCACTTACCACTATAGAGCTAGGTCCTTATCCGTGTATTCCAAACCAAGTCCTCCACCACCATCTCTGTGAAATTAGTGCTCTCAGTGTCCCTGTTCAAAGTAGCTGTCACACACACTCTTGAGATTTGATTTTCACATATACACACACCTGGGAAAAGCTGGCATAGCTTACCCACTCTGCTACCTCTGCCCAGACTATAAGGTAGATCTGTTACCACAGAACACCCAAAGCCAGTTAACTTAAGGCTCTTACCAGGGCACTTAATTGCAATCTATACAAATGGTAGTGTTTAACCAAGCACCAAGATTTTCAGGAACATGGCGTCACTGTGCCACTAAATAAATGCAAGTACTCTCAAAGGTTAAATATTTTCTAAAAGACCAGCCAAAATGAAAGATTTAGATATATTTAATAATAAATAATAATAAAACATGAAAATACTGAATATCTATTTACAATGAACACCACAGTTTCAATCACGGGAAATATAAAAAGAACAACACTGATGGAAAGACTCAGACAGATGCATAAAAAATAGCTAATCTCATTATATTTTTCTAACTGACTGAAGAATTACTGTTCTCTAGTTACTTACTAAAGCAAGGAAAGATGAGCGTGGATGAGTGTCTTGTCATGTCCAAAAAAGATTGCACACCTCACATCTCTCACTAGTATTCAAATACAATTTCAGTGCTGGCTGCAGAATGACATCACATCTGGTCACCTGAATCTGTGGTTCCCACACTACCCTCTCACTAGAAACTGAGCCAGGATCTGGCACTGATGTGTCGCAATACACACAGAACTTTAGTTAAGGTTTATTACATCATTTGGAAACTGTAAAACAGTTCCAATATTTCCACCCTTCCTGCAGAAACTAACAAGCCATTCTCTGGCATCCAAGGGTAGCAATTAGTTATCCACTAAGGACAATAGAGCAGGATCCCAGCCCAGGCTTTTCAAAGACATTGTATCTCTGGCGGCATTCAGACCTGTGAAATTTATGGCCTAAACTAATTAATTTAATTTCAGGCTATATTTCTTAAGGTTAGCTGGGCTGAGCTTAACCCCTTCCCTTTGAGTATCCTTTGTTAAAATATATACATTTCATCAGTTACAACAATACAGTCTGACATACATATATATTTCTTTTTTGTCCAGTAGGACCCACTATTGATACAATTTTAATACAAGCATCTGTATAAATTTGTTTGATATTCACATGACATATAATTCTTTACAAACCCCCAGCTAGCTATGCTGGCATATGTTGCACATGCACTGCCCTACTTGCTCCAGCACAGCTGGCACTCCCTCACATCATCTAATATGGTATGTTCTTTGATCTAGAGTCAGAGTTCCTGGAGAGAGGTTAAATGCACCTGCAAAGTCTTACTACTTGCAAGGCTGTAGGGAGTGATGTCTAGCTGAGTTGTTCAAAATCCTGCAAAATTATGTTCTTGCAATAGTGCTTGGAATTTTGCAAACAAATCTGGAAAACAACAGTGGCCACTGAAGTGGAAATGGTCAGTTTATATTCCATCCCACAAAGAATAGTGCTAAAAAGTGCTAACAAGCAATTGGACTTATTTCATATGCTAGCAGGTAATCCTCAAGATTCTGAAAGCTAGACTCTGGTAATACATGAAAATTGCCAGATGTGCAAGCTGGTTTTAAAAAGAACAGAGGCACCTGAGATCAAATTGACAACATGCACTGGATAACAGAGAAAGAGGATTCATAAAAATGTTTACTTCTGCTTTATTGACTATTTTATAAAGGGTTTCATTATGTGGACCCTAACAAACTGTGGCACATTCTTAGACAAATGGAAATACCAGGTTGTCTTATCTGCTTCACGAGCAATCTGTATGCAGAACAAGAAGCAACAGTTAGAACATACTACTGAATAACTCACTGGACCAAGAGTGGAAAAGGAGTGAGACAGTGCTGTATATTGTCACCCTACATAATGTATACCCCAGAGTGCTGGGGTACATGAATCAAAGCCTAGAATCAGACTTGCTAGAAGAAATATTAAGAACCTAAGAAATGCAGATTATACTACTCTAATGGCTGAAAGTGAGTCTGAATTAAAGACCATGTTGATGAAGGAAAAACAGAAAGCACAAGTGGCTCAACCACATATTAATCAAGTCTATATCAAATTATTGTGATAATAAAAAAGGATGTAATTTTGTCCTATCAGTTTTTGGCAAATAGCTGGGGAAAGAGAGCCAGTAACCAATTTGTTTCCTAGGCATAAAGATCTGTACAGCTGGTGATTTCAGTAATAATATTAAAAAATGCCGGCTTCTTGGAAGAAAAGCTATAGCAAATCTGGATAAGATTTTAAAAAGGGAGGACATAATGTTGTCAACAAAGGTCCATATAGTCACAGCTATTGTTTTCCCAGTAATAACATATGGCTGTGAAAGCTGTACTGTAAGTAAGGTTGTGTGCTGAACAGTCAGCGCATTTGAACTGTTATGTTGGAGAATATATAAGAATTTCATAGACTACATGATCAAGTCAGTCAGTACTCAAGGAAATAAATACAGATTGTTCACTGGAAGATAGTAAAACTATATCTCAGATATTTTGGATAAACAATACAAATACAGGATTCAATACAGAAAACAGTTCTGGGAAAGATCAAAGATAAAAGAAGAAAGGGACAGAAGAGGCTAAGCCGGATAAACAAACATTAATAAAGTGATGAATATGAACTTGTAATAGCCTAAAGAAGCAGTTGACAGACAGGCCTGATGTGATAAATAGGGTTGTTTTGCTGTGGCAGAAAAAACACACTAAAGCCACATATCTTGCACTACCCTTGACCCCACATCTTTCCTCCTCTTAGCCTGCACAATTCACCCACTTCCATGCCCATTTTCTGATGTAAATGGGTATGTCAGGGAACACCTGCAGAATGTTTTCTTTTCCTTGTCTTATAACTGACCACATTGCACAAGCTGCGCATTTATTAAAACAAAAAATAAGACCAAACTCATGCATTCCGTAACCCGTTTGTGTTGCTTAACAGAATATCAGACTTTCTACAGTGTTTTCTGGACAACTGAACTATCATTCTGATTTCTGGATTGTCCAAAAGAAAAACGCATATGTGGAAACCCCGGGCGCAGTGACTCAAGCTTAACTAAATGACTAAATAACAATAACGCCAACATTTGTTCAGTTACTGTACATGAGAACATCTGGTATGAAGATTTGTGTACTTAAGCTATCAGTTTCTAGCAGTTTTTGTTATTCATTTCTGTCTCTAGATATTTTGTCTTGCTCTATAATAATGGATCCCATTTATACAGTTTCATCCTATAAGCCCAGAATTATCTGCGCATGCTGAATACTCTGCAAATTATATATTACCTATAATTAACACTTTACTGCAAAATAATCATTCAATGACAAACAACTATTTTCTTATTCTGAGCTGACAGCTGGGTCCATTATCTGACCTGTGTTAAAATGCCTTCTGTAGCCTTCCCTGTCTTTCTGTTGATATGTTGTCAATATTTAAATCATTGCTCAAGTCAACTCAAATAATCATGAAATTATAGTTATTTTTATTTACACTATTGTAAAACTTTTTCTTGTATTAACTAGAGCCTTGTTTCCTGGGACTCCACTGTAAGCAAGCACTGCTCAGCTTATCTGACCCACTTAACCAAAAAAAAAAAAAAAAAAAATTACATAAATCATTGTGGCAATGAAAAGAAAGTGCTACACGGAACTCCAGCTATTCTCAATATTTCAATAAAATATTTTCTCTCACTCTCAGAATAAGTATTTACCAAACATGTAAAACAATGTCATGTCATCTAAGAAAGAAACTGTCAAAATCCCCTCCTAAGTTATTGTTCTCTGCCCACTAATATGATTGATATATTCAGATAATGTTATTCTTATTGCAGGCTTTAAATACTAAGATATTTGGTCATGGTATGCCCTCTAATGGACTTTTCAGAAGTGACACACAGACTTGAATACTGGCATTTTACAGCTGAAGTCTGCTAATTTTAACTTCTCATTAAGGGTAACAGAAATGTTGGAAATATGCACACATATATAGAGAGCGAGCTAGCTATTTAAGGTACATATGTGAAAACTAAAAATATAAACAATGCAGATTTATCAGATTTATCACAGTGTTCTTAGATCACTCCAACAAATAATATGTAACCCTGAATCTGTTAAGATCTTGATTGCAAAGGATAGATTTGCCACTGATTTTTAAGCCATTAACCATGATAAGACATTACAGCTCACAAATTTAAAAAGTGAAATCTCATTTCTTATCATTTAGGTGAGGTATTTATTTCTCATGCCTGTGTTTCTGGGACATGTAACATGCTCTTGTTGCATGCCCTGCACATGGCTATTTATCAAAACCTCTGCAGGAACAGCCCCTCACTCAATCTTGTATGAATAATTCATGACAACAGAAGAATGGCACACTACTGGCAACTGTCTGTCCCACTTACTTAGTGACTCTGTCCACACAAACGTACACACACACACTCACACACACACACGCATACACACACATACACATGCAGACTCACATACATACAAGCATATGCACACATGCACTCACATACATACAAGCACACACACACACACACATGCACACTTACATACATACATGCACACTCACTCACATTTACACACACACACAGACACACACATATATGCAGAATCACATACATACAAGCATACACATACACGTGCACACACATACACACACACACACACACACACACACACACACACACACACACACACACACACACACACACACAATGATTCACTTATCCCCATCGTTTTCTGTCCTGTGCCTCTGCCCCTTCTCATCACCTGACTCATACGTCTCAACCTCTAAATACAAGAAATCTGAATAAAGCCAGAAGTAACAGAGAAAGAAAGGCCCAAAACAGGGGCAGAGTTTAAATATTGCTCTTTTAAACTTAGAATCTGGCTTGATTTACACATTTTGTGTTAACACGCATTTTCTGAAGGATACTGAAGCCTATACTGAAGCCTGAAACTTAAATGTATGTTATTTTTAATGACTTCAATCCTGACTTATTTGCAGGCAAACCACAAATTTTAGAAGGAACAATCACAGGCACTGGAAGCTGTTGAAGAATGGAGGGCCAACGGGTGAGAGGGGCACTTAGTGATCTAAAAAGGGCAAGTTTTTAAAACTATTTACTACCACAACATAGGTTAACTTAGAGGACATTTTAAGCTTGGCCAATTTCCCTTTTGATGCTTGAATTAACATTTTCTGATTGGTCTTATCTATCCCATAGCTGATAATTGTATATTAGCCCTAGTGAGAATAACTGTGATCATACCATAGATAATTTGAGGGGACCCATGTAAGGGATGCAGCATTTAGGAACTGTCTCTATCCATTAGTGGCATGAGGGGCAATCCTGGAGTACATTTTCTAATACCCATCCTTAGATCCAAGTTGCATTTGAATATGGACAGGGATAAGCTTTGTTTTACTTGAATGGAACAAACCAAAAGTGTGAGGCAAAAATCTGAACATTCTGTGAAAATCTGGACAGTTGAGAGACATAATCTGACTAAATCATTCAGTGGGCACATTTCTTCAGCAGCTTTTGTTTGAAGGTCAATTCTCTGAAATCCTGTGATGCTTTGTAAACAGCATATCCTTCTTTATATATTTTGTAGGCATGTATTTTTATCAGATTGTGCTTTTTATATACTACAGGGTCTTAAGATGATGAAGTGCATAGGTTGTTTAAAAATAATGCAAGACTTTTGCAGACTGATTTCATCATGCTAACAGTGATGTGGTCACAGGACTACAAGTCCAGTGCTGCATCCACATTTTGATGAATTCTATATCAAACTATTGTGGTTAAACACTGGATTTTACAGTATAAATATCATTTAAGAAACTTAAAAAGTGGTCTCATATTACACATTGGTAAAGTGGTTCATACTGCTGCCTCATAGTCTTGGCTCTCCAATTTGCTTCTTCTTTAGGGTACCTTTGCATGCAGTTTACATGCCCTCCCTCTGCCCATAAGGGATATTTGCTGATTTCTTATCACATCTCAGAGACACATGAATAGGTGAACTGGCAATGATTCGTTAAACTGATTCGTACTCGCATTCCATAAAACAGGTCCCACAGCCAAATGAAAGGATGACACTTAAGCAACAGCAGTTAAGATAGTACCTGCTTAAATAACAGTAGTGGCTGCTTAAATGACTGTAGCAGCTGCTTAAATGATTACCAACATTAATTGCAGGAACTGATCTGTGCCTTTTCTACAATGTCAGTCATACAACCTAAAAGCTTGTACCTAGGGCAGCCACCTCCTTTGCCCTGACCTAGCTGTGACTTAAAGTGATAATGATTAAGTATGGGGGGTGGGGCTAAAGTTCCCCATGTGGGAGGTGCGGAAAAGTTTGCTCTCCTGCAAAACTTCTTGTGTGTCATATCCTGATAATATGACAACCCCAAGTACATGTGTTATGACAGTATGATAGTTAACCTGTCATTTATGAGATGTGTTTCTTGAGCTATTGTAATATATGATCTCCATTGTATCAAGAAGGCATAGTATATTCATTTCATTCATTGTTTTATTTATTTTTTCCAAGTATTTTATAGAGTGATGCTAGGATTCGATATGTCTAAAGTTATTGATGTTGTTTTGTAGGTAGAAGTCGGCCTTACATTGAAGAGAAAGGGAAATGGTGGTGTCCATTAAAAATGAAGGTGATTTCAAGATTAGTTTTCTGAGGTAGAGGATTAGGTGTACTTTTCCTTTCTGGCTTCATTAGCTTGTTACTAGTGTACCAGTACTGCTCAGATTTGGATTTATGAGTAATAAATAGTTATTGGACGTAGTATATGGTCATAGGTAAGTACTAGGCTAACTACCCTTGATAGTCATATTAAGCCTAGCCAATTTCCCTTTTTGTAAATGAAATAACCTATGCCATTTGGTTATAGAGTGGCTTTACCCATCCCATGGTCGATAATTATATATATCCCTAATGAGAATAACTGGGATCATACCATACATAACTTGAGGGGAACACATGCATGGGATGAAGCATTTAGGAGCTGCCTCTGTCCATTACTAGTAGAGGGGGCAGTCCTTAGGTAAATGTTCTGTTTTCCATCCATAGGTCTAAGATGTGCCTGAATATGGACAGGGATGAACTCTGTTTTATGTGGATTTGGAGTCTGTTCCAGGGCAATGGTATCCTCAGTGTGATATACCTGTCCAACCATGCCATTCTGTTGATGTTACAGAAGAGGTTAATTCTCTAGACCGAGTAATTCTGATGCCATTTGACTTGCTGATGTGCAGTAAATGCATCGGTGGGAAGATGCTTTGTATGTCAGACACAGGTCACCTCTTTGCACTCTGGAAGATACCAAACATAGTGACAAGTATAGTTTGGTATTTCTAATTTTTTTTCAGTACATTGTAGGCTAGTTTGGACCGAGTGTTATGGTGTAGATTTGTATTACTGTAGAAGTATGTTTTTTTTTTCTTTGTTTTCCTACATCATCCCTCTGTGATACATGGTGTTTGATCTTTGTGGTCAAAATGTTTTACATTTTTTTGCCATATGGGGCAATGAAGTTTAGAATTGAAAGGAAAGTGTTACTGTAAAGGTAGATGGCATCATCTAGGGGGAGGGGTTTTAGTGAGACCAGTTATATTGAAGATGTAATAAGTCATTAAGTGTGCCCTTACTGGATTTACTTTTATAGCGGACCAATTGAATGTTGTATTTTTGTTAATTTTGTAATGACCTCATTTGATGTAGGCTAGATGATGATCGCTAACAGAGTCTGGTAGTATACCAATGGAGAGGAATGGTAGTGCTTTACATGGTTAGTATTCAATCAATAATACTTTGTTTACCTGTAGACTTGTCTGTTCTTATGGTATCAGTAATTATTTGAGTGAAGCCAAACAAGTTAATTGTAGGCACTGAGGATGTGCGAGTTTGTATGGGGCCAGTGAAAATTTACATCTGCCAATAGTATGGTGATATATACTAAATTTGAGAGCCAAGATAAGATGTCTTCTAATGCGGATGTTTTTTCTTCAGGATATGGTGGAATGTAGTTGGTGGCAATTTTCTTAGTGGTAGTTGTTTAAAATTAAGTTGATGAGAAGTAATTTGGATTAGTTAAACATAAATATGTTTATCTGGGACTGAAAGATATTTAGTTTGCTGGAGAAGAGGATACAGCATCCATCTCCCTTTTTGAGGGTCTATTAGCTCTGATAATGTTGTGCCCTAATGGCCGTATGTCTTCATCACTGATGTTGGGTTTAGCCATGTTTGTGTAATTGCCAGGTTATCAGGTTTGTGTATGTGGATTCTACTATCTAATTCACCAGTTTTGTTGCACAAACTTCTAATATTCATTTGGTAAAGTTTTAGACTGGGGTTGTAGGTGAGTGCGTTTGTTAAAGTGGATCCTGGGTTTGGTTGAGCTTCACCACTTATAAGAAAATGTACAGAAGCTGCAGTCCCATGATATAGGAGACTTTTATTACTCTACAAGTTCTGTTTTTTTCCTTAGCTGTACTTTTACTTATGACGACTATGTTGGAGCAGGAAAAGAGGGCATGATGGTTATCTGCAGGTATGCTATAATTTAGTATAAAGTATTTGGGGTTATTGTACGAGGTGTTAAAAGAGGTCTTGTCACAGTTGTAGTTATAAATGGGAGGTTAATGGTTAGCCAAGAGAGAAGTAGTAGTAAAGATTTCAGTAAAGAGGTTAGGATGAGAGTGGTCAAACTCGAACATTATTTAAGTGTAACCTTGATCAATGGATGGGAAATCAGAAATTCGTCCTGGGCCTGGCTCCCATTTCTCTGGCAGACAGAGGCAGACAGTAATACCCAAGCTATGATACCTCCACATAATCTCTAGAAACTTTCCAAATAATATACCGACTCCTAATAAATACCCATGACACATAAGGACACAATTGGGTTGTGTTGCACGGCTAGGCTAATTAAGGCCTTGGGGGTCGTTAGCCTAGTATACAGCTATCAACCTATGAACCTAAGTTATATGTTGGTAGCTTTATAAGAAGGAGAGTGGATGATAAAAACAGTGAAGTATCTCAGGATTTGCCTTGCTTTGCATTTTGTGTTAATATGAAGTGGCTTGGTTAAAAGATTTTTTTGAATTTGAGTTAGAGGGCATGTGTTAAAATAAATTACATGACAGGAAGGAATTAAATGGAGTAGATGTTATCTATAACTGTTGTTTGTTTGTTTGATTGATTGCTTTGCTTTGTTTTGCTTTTGAAGTTGAAATGGCTTTACTGCAATTAAGCAGAAAAACAGGAGCTGAGACCAAATGTCTTATCGCAACAACACATCATCAGTAGGGTAAAACTAACCTGTCTCATGACGGTCTAATTCCAGCTCACTTTCCCTATTAGTGGGTAAATAATCCAATGCTTGGTGAATTCTGCTTCACAATGACAGAAAGAGTCAATATTGAAGGATCAAAAGTGACATCACTATGACAGCTTGGCCGCCACAAGCCAGTTATCACTGTGGTAACTTTTCTGACACCTCCTGCTTAAAACCCAAAAAGCCAGAAGGATTGTGAGGCCCTGCTTTCATGGTTTGTATTCATACTGAAAATCAAGATCAAGCGAGCTTTTGCCCTTCTGCTCCATGGGAGGTTTCAATCCTCCCTAAGCTCGTCTTAAGACATCTGCTTTACTCTTTGACAGGTGTACCACCCCAGTCAAACTTCCCACCTGACACTGTCCCCTGTGCAGGTGTTTGTTGACGATTATTTCAGGATGGAGATTAAACAGAACTGATTGGCTGTGATTGGAGGAGTGGCAGATTGTAAATGTATAGGGATAAACATACATGTGGGAAGCCACGGAATGAGTGCAGGAGAGAAATGCGAGGACACGGTGCAAACATTCCCCCCACAGTACATAAACTCATACAATGAGAACAGAAAAGTAGCTCATTAAACTATAATATCTCAGTCTTTTCAAAAATAAAGAATAGGCGCACCAAATTCAACTTTTTGAGTATATTGTTCACTTTTTTCATTTTTCTCTTGTGTTTTAACTAATTTCCTGGCCAACAGGATTATTCAAAGGTGGGTTTAGATTTTACAACATGAGATCTATGTAGGAGTCAGAAGGCATAAAGAACATAAAGAAAGGATTATGAATTAAAAGGGAAAAAGTTTTAAACGAATGAATAGATGTGTGAGTTTATAAGTGTCATATGATTTAAAAATGCACATTGGTAACAAAAGGAAAAGCTGAAAACAGAATCCAGCATCGCATATTGACACTTACTGTTCTACTGGAAATCCACTGAACGGAGTGAAATGCCTGCATGCCCATTCTGAAACTAGATTTAATGTAAGGACAAATGCAGTACAATATGTGTGGTACATATGATGCATGCAGAATAGTGTGTAACACATAATGTCCTTGTACTCACTATGTAGCATTGCATATGAAATATGGTAAGTATTACATAGCACTTATGGTATGGGACAATGTAGTACATAAATGCTATTTAAAGGTTGGCATGTGTTTTTACTATGGTGCATATGTTTTACTATAATACAGTTTGGTATGAATTCTATTACTCTTCAGATTTGTCACTGGTCAGCATAAGCATGTATTGTACATCACTTTTTCTGAGAGAAAAATAAATTAGCTGTTGGTTAAATGGGATGTTAGGATTACAGAAAGCAGGAAAACTGTTGGGTAAGGGGAACCAAGTGGTGTTTCCCTGTCATAAAAATATATATGTCTAATGCTTAATGTTTTCCATTTAGGTAACATGTGGGCTCAACAATGGAACAACATTTACGATATGATGATTCCATTTCCTGACAAAACCAATGTGGATGTGACAGACACTATGGTCAAACAGGTAATGATCCATATCATTAAACAGATAAACAGTTACTAGGCTGAAACAGGTTCCACACAAATGAAAAATCTTAATACCCAACAGAGAGGTATATAATTACATAGTTACCTTTTTATTAATATAGCATGCTGATTAAAGACACCATAACATTTAGATATCAAATTGACTGGTTGTGTAGAAAATCTGACAAAAACACATAACATCCCTGTATTCTTCCCTTATAAGAGCCATTATTAAGTACAATGCCCTTTTAGACATGTACCTCACAAAGCACATGCAGCAGCTGGAGAGACCACAGAGGT
>NC_056747.1:1201120509-1201318009 GCF_019279795.1 Protopterus annectens | reverse complement strand
ATGTAGCAATGAGTTCCTATAGCAACTCTTCCTATATACCCCTGTATTAAGGAAACCATCCAGTAACTTCTCAACGTACACATCCAGATAAGATATTTTTTCTTTTTTTTTTTTTTGAAAATCTTTTTATTTTATTATCTTATAGACAAACAATATAAACCACAGGAGAACACTGTACAAACATCAACAATAACTATACACAACTATACAACAATGCCCATATCTTTCACAATATATACAACAGATAATAAATTAAAGAGATATAATACAAAAATGAAAGGTGTTTCAGGTTAAAAGACAATCAAAGAATACATTCCAAAAATTTTCAGAACAGAACTTGTGATTACCTTTATAAAAGAGATACTTTTGTGCCCTAATATGCCTAATTACCAATTCCTTTAGACCTTCCCATGTTAGTGCGGCTTGGCACTTCCAATGCAATGAGATATAATATTTGATAAATAAGACAATTGAAATCACCACCTTGAGCTGAGCTTTAGGAATATTATCAGGAGGGATATGTAATAAAGCAAATTGCCAAGAAAGTGTTGATTTTTCGTATCCCATTTTCTCCAGAATAACTTTAAGGGCACATCATAGTCTGTACACACATTTGCAACTCCAGAAAATGTGATATATATCGGCTACTTGATCCTTACAAAATGGGCATAGAGGAGACGAGTTAGGATGAATTTTATTAATGATTGCAGGTGTTAAATACGCATTATTGGTGATCATGAGTTGCGTATAAAATAATTTTTTAAAAGGGATAAATTTAATACTTGATTTGAAAGCCTCTATCATTAGTGTGGGAGTTATACTTGGGTCCTTATCTGACCAGAATTTAGAAAATACTGGCACATTGTTAGATCTAATAGAGATTAATAACTTATATACATTGGAAGTCGTTTTCTTTTTTAGCAGAAGAAGTTTCCAAATAACCTTGGCAATTTCGATACTTTCTCTAGATAGGTCTGGATGATCATAGTATGGATTCAATAGTTCAAGGATTTGTCTAGTTATTAAAGTATATTTATTGGATAAATTAAAGGTTTGCCTGATCTCGGATAACTTCAGATGTTTGACTAAGAAAAAGTCTGCCATGCACTTATCCTTAATAAGGGGGAAATTGTCCAAATTTATCAAGTTACCATTTCGAGTTAAATTGGGATTCAGATGTATTGGTTGGAGGGAAATGAACGCCTGCAAAAGTTTTAGCGAAGACAATAGTTTATGAAATCTGATAACATTATATTTGAGGCTATAGAAGATTTTATATTTGTTTAGACTAACTTTACTCAAGAAAGGTAAGGCGGATGGATTGAATTTAAGGGATCTAATATAATTGAAGTAAAGTAAAACCCAGTTAGGGTGCCAGGCATCTGAGGTATTAATACAGTTTGCTATCTTAATAATTCTACTACTTTGAATAATATCATAGTAAAGTTTGAAGTCAGGAAGAGAAATACCACCCAAATCCTTCGGGTAAGTAAGTTTAGAATACGAAATTCTCACCGATTTAGGAGACCAAATAAACTTAGAGAAGGTTGAGTGTAATTTATTGAAAAAGTATAGAGGGATAATCGAATTAGTCGAGTTGAAAATGTACAAGAATCTGGGAAGGATATTCATTTTTATAATAGTTGCACGTGCCAGAAAGGGAAGCTTAAGTTGAGACCATCTCTTTAAATCCCATTGCACCTCCTTCCAAAGAGAAGAAATGTTCTCCTGATATGAAATAGATTGATCAGTTGAGAAAGTTACCCCCAGGTAATGAAGACTTGAATTAACTGGAATAACATCAGAGGAAAAATTTAGGGGATATGGTGATGTGATATTAACCGGAAAAATTTGTTTTTGTTAACTTTGTAGTTGGCAAATTTAGAGAAGATATTAATGGATTTCATGATTTTCTCTAAGTCTGAATTTGGTAAAGAGAGGTAGATATTTAGATCATCCGCAAATGTCGAGAGGGGGATACTAGTTCTAAATAGCTTGGGGATGATCTGATGAGTTTTTTGTTTAATAAGAAGGAAGAGAGGCTCTATATATAGATTAAATAATAAAGGAGAGAGAGGGCAACCTTGTCTCGTACCATTAATTATGTTAATCCTCTCAGATATACCATTATTAATATGTAGTGTTGTATAGGCTTTGTGGTAAATGGTCTCAATAAATTTTGTGAACGAAGTAGGAATGTTAAATAGAGGTAGAATAGAGAGTAAAAATTTCATACTCATTCTATCGAAGGCCTTAGAAGCATCTATTGCTAGAGTGTACAGGGGGTACCTAGCCAAAGACGAAAAAGTTATCATAGCTTCTAAAGCTAGAGTATGATCCGAGGTCTGTCTATTTCTAATGAAGCCCGATTGTTCTTTAGAGACTATACTAGGTAGCAGTACTTTAAGTCTATTGGCAAAAATTTGGGCCAAGATCTTTAAGTCTACATTAATAATGGAGATGGGTCTAAAATTTTCCGGTTTGGTAGAATCTGCTTTACCTTTAGGGATAAGAATAGTCTTAGATGCATTGAAATGGGGATCACTTATACCCTGGTGGAGAACATGATTATAAATCAAATATAAAGCCTGTGAGAACTTGTTGGGATATAATTTGTAGAATTCTGCTGTGAATCCATCAGGACCCGGGGCCTTATTTAATTTGAGGTTATTGATCACATCCAGGACTTCCTGAGAAGTAATTTCTTTATCTAACAAGTGAAATTGATCCGTATTTAGTTTTGGGAAAGATAATTCTTTAAGGGTATCAGATAGCACAAAAAAATCAATAGGGTCATTAGGTGAGCTATAAAGCTCAGTGTAAATTATTTGAAAGATTTTTATAATATCCTGTGTATCATGGTAGAGTTTGTCTTGATAAGAAATTTGAGAGAAAATGTGTGATGGCTTATTCTGATTAATTAGCCTAGCCAAGAACCTAGACGGGCATTGAGCCCAATCGGAATATTTGGCCAGCATTTTGGTTTCATGAGCTGATAAATTATCTGCCTGTAGAGATAAATAATCTTTCTGCATCTTAACTAACTGCGATTCTATCTCGTTATCATATTTGATCTGCAGTTTATTCTCCCATTCTGATATTTTCTTGCTCATTTCAGACTCCCTTTTAAGATATAATTTCTTGAAGTAAGAGGCTTTATTTATCAGAATGCCCCTAATTACCGCCTTTGTGGAGGCCCATAATATATCTATAGGAATATCCTGGTCTTTTGATGCTTGTATAAATTGGTTTAAGTTATCTTCTATAATCAAAGCAATTCCTTCTTTTTGAAGTAGATTAGGATTAAGTCTCCACCACAATGGACTATTTCTACTGTTACACCTCTGATTGTAATCTAGGGAGAGGGATAGCTTCGAGTGGTCAGATAAATTTCTGTTATCAATATGTAGTTCTATTTGGTAGTTAGCCAGGACCAAAGAAAGAAGAAAGAAATCAATTCTGGACCAGCTCTTATGACAATTCGAGAAAAAAGTGAATTTAACTCTATTAGAGGGTTTTCTGTGTGATATAAATGGGGATAAGATATTTTTTCTAAGGAAGCTTCCATGGTAAAATTTAAATACTCAGTAACCGAATTTACCTTTACTAAAAATTCATTTAGTTTGTCTTTGTCTGAGTCCCATATGAGAAACAAATCATCCACAAAACGTGTATAAAACTTCACATTCTCTTTAAATTCGTTAATTTCTAATAGGTACTTCTCCTCCCAATCAGCCATTACTAGATTGGCATAGCTATTGGCACATGATGTGCCAATAGCTACGCCATCTTTTTGTATATATGCTTGGTTATTAAATATAAAGACATTATTATACAATACTAGTTCCAATAAATCACATATTACATCAATATATGTGGGCTTAGACAAATACTCCACTTGAAGACATCTACGGACACATTCTGTACCTTCCTTATTAGGAATGGATGTAAATAAAGATTGAACATCTAATGTTACTAGCCAAAGATTATTATCACTAGGTGCCTTAGGCATCTGTTCATATAACATTATCAAAAATTGCTTAGTGTCTCTCAGTATATGTGAATAATTATTAACTACTGGTCTAAGTATAGATTCTAAGTATAATGAAATAGGTTCGGTTACCCATCCTCTCCCTGCGACTATAGGTCACATAGGTGGATTGGATGGGTGTTTATGAATCTTTGGAACCCCTTGTATACAAGGTATTGTAGGATGATTAATTATACAAAAGTTATATAAATTTTAATCTAATTTTCCCTGGATATGTAATATATTCAAGGTTTTAGAAACCCGTTCAATTACTTTGTCCACTTTATTTAGTCCGATCCTAATATAATATTGTTCATCTTTCAACAACTCTTCTATACTTCTAATGTATTGCTCCATGTCCATAATTACAATAGGTCCGCCCTTATCAGCAGGCCTTATCATTATATTACGATCACTCTTTAGATTATTCAGTGCTCTACGTTGTTTAAAAGTTAGATTACCATACCACCTTCTTTCATTATTCCTTTTATCATGTATGTATAATTCTTGTTCAACCAGTTTGGAATATGCATCAATCAATGGATGCAAGTTTGGTGTAAAAGTACTGGGTTTTCTAAGCTGGTATCTATCATGTGTGCCCTGGCCAAAATCTAGCTTTAATTGTAAATTCCGTGTAGATAACTTTAAATCAACAATTGTTTGTGTTACATTGCTTTTGATAGATGGAATGAATGTGAGTCCTTTTTCTAGGATTGCTCTTTCATCTACAGATATTTCTCTTTTGGATATATTCCAAATTAGGGATTCTTGGTCCCTTGCCACATTTTCTTTAAAGTTGGCCCTACATACTCCTGATCGGCTGCTCTCTTTTTCTGTTGCCCCCTGCTCATTGAGCGGTCCCTTCCCCCTCTCCATTGATCTGCTATGGGGAAAGGGGCCTTGCTATGTGAGCTGTTGGTACCCTTCTGTTCTAGGCTGGTATTAGCAGCCTTTTTCCTTCCTGATGCTTCTATTGTATCTGATTCAGCTATTTCTATTAAAGCATCAAATTCATCCAAGGATGTAGTTTCTTTGCTATTAGACTCTTTTGTTTCCATTCCCTCCCTATCAAGGGTAGGTAAAAATATCTCATTAGTAGCATTCTCATTGTGTATTAATGCTGTAGTAACCATCACATTTCCTTTTTTATTAATTAAAGCATTCTCCTTCCTGACAATAGATTAAGGGACGATTAAGGGACCGTATCAGAGATCACTTGTACAATATCAGAATAAAATCATTAAATAATGCTCTATCGAAACACGTTCTTGATACATCTACAGACCATGAATTTAAATTCATGGCTATACAAAAGAATTATGTAACCATTAGACGTGGTGATATAGTAAACAGAACTGAGGAGAATGAAATGAGATGGATTATTAAGTTTAGAGCTGACCATTCACCGGGTTTAAATGATAGAGTTCCTATAAAACCAGTGTTGAAGGCTAGGAAATTGAAAGTTAATATATAAATTGGACATACAGAAGTAGAGAAGAAGTAATGTTTATGGTGCACACATATATATATATATATATATATATATATATATATATATATATATATGTGTGTGTATGAATAAACATATGAATTTATCTATTTGTATTATTTTATTCACACATATATATTTATTAATAAGTCCATATTTTGTCACGTAACTCTTTAATAAAGTGATATATGGATGTGATGTTTTAAAATGTTTAAGTTTAGCTGCGCATGAAATTATATAATTTCTTCATAGAAAGTTTTAAAAGTTCCAATATATATGCATTTTAAAGGTTGATAATATTTATTTGATGTGAATTATTTGATGTATTTTATGTGAATAATTTATTTAAGTACAAATTAAGTTTTTAAATAATAATTAAATATGCTAATTGAATCAATTACTGTGATGACAGGAAATGACCTCATTGACATCACATGAGATTGTATATAAATGCCTTGAAAGTGATTATTTTTGTAATGGCCTGAGGAAGCCTACGGGTGAAAGCGCTAGCCAAATAAAATTCTTAAGGAAAGAAATATGTTTGTCCACCTTTTTTATCCATAGCGAAGTGAAGACTGTCTGTGGACTGAGGTGGTTGACTTCTGTTACAGTGCTGAATGGCTTTGAGAAGATTTATGTATCCTGCACAAGTTTGTGTGGCCAAATAAGAATGTTGATATACTCTTGTGACTGGAGTGTTTATGCAAGGTACTGATATCTGCCTTTGTACCCTCCCAACATTTATATCATTATTAATATATATATATATATATATATATTCACACCTACCCCAAGAAACCATTGTCTTAGGTGACTTTAACATAGACTGGACAACCTGTAATTCTTCCAATCCTACCAACCATATAAATCTCTATGGATTCACAAAAATAATGACCACTCCTACTAGAATCCATAAACCACACAACAAAGAAACCATCCTAGACTGGATCCTTCTAAATAGTCATCTTGATTCTTATAAACCAGGAACTTTCCCAAATGATATCAGTGACCACATGCTAACTTATATCATCAAACAAAAAACTTGTAGCCCCAACATAAATACTTTTAAAACTTCCCGCTCCAAAAAATACTTTAACCCAGTGAGCTTCCAAAACGAACTGAAAGCATGTGACTGGTCACCTATGCTTCTTCTTGAACTTGATGAAGCAGTAATCTACTTTTATACTAGATTTCTCCAAATACTAGGCTACCATGCCCCCTATCACTCTTGCCGCATAAGAACCAAAACTGCCCCCTGGCTCACAAAGGCAACTAGGCAAAAGATCCTTCTCAGAAATAAAATTTGAGCCAAATGGAGAACCTCCAGAAATCCAACAGATCACCTCTACTTTAAACAATTAAGAAATGCCACCAAGAAGGACATTCTTAAAGACAAAATAGACTATTACCTCCACCTACAACAAACCCACCAACAACATCCTCAAAAATTCTGGTCTGGCATTAATAAACTTTTTCTACCAGGACACTCTAAAACTCCTGACCGTATAGGTTTCAACCATAATAACTCTAACCAGATTCCTGATGCCTTTAACAACTATTTTACTGAAGCCATTCTATCCCTATCTAACACATTATCATCCACTTCCACTCTCCCATTAATAATACGTAATACCCCCTCACCTACCTTCCATATACATCCTGTACCTACATCCCTCATTTGCAACCTCCTTCAAAAGCTCAAGCCATGCACCCCTTCTGCTGACTGTCTTCCAGCTGAATATCTGCAAATTGCAGCTAAAGCCATAGCCTACCCTATTTCCATACATATAAATAGAACAATTTCAGAAAGCAAAATCCCCTCTCTATGGAATATCTCCCATATAATCCCTTTACACAAAGGTGGCTCATCAACTCAGCTCTCCAACTATCGGCCTATTGCCTTACTCTCTCCATTAGCTAAAATAACGGAGAAATGTATACACAGACAACTGCATGACCACTTACTACAAAATAATCTACTTGCAGATTGCCAACATCGTTTTAGGCCTTACCATAGCACAACAACTGCCCTGCTATCCTTCTCTGATTCTATAAACAAAAAACGTAACAATAACATATTTTCCTCTGCTCTATTTATTGGCCTTTCTAAAGCTTTTGATATGGTGAACCATCCCATACTTACTGACACTCTAAAAGCCCATTCACTAGACCCACAAGCATTACAATTGTTTAAATCCTATTTAGAAAATAGACAGCAAGCAGTTCTCTGGAATAAGAATATTTCTTCATCCCTCTCTGTAAACATTGGAGTACCACAAGGTTCTACCTTAGGGCCACTTCTATTTTCCTTATTTATTAATGATCTACATACTAGTATTTCTCAAGCCACCTGCATACAGTATGCAGATGACTCCACCTTAATTTGCTCAGCCAAGTCCATGACCTCTCTCCAGGGCCTCACCCAAACAGTATTTAACAGTGTTGAAAACTGGTTCACAAAACACTGCCTTCTTCTCAACCCCAAGAAAACAAAATTATTGCTTTTTTCTCCTACTCACAAGACACCTCAACTGCACTTCACATTAACCTCTAACAATGGAACCATCATATCCCCTGATACTACAACCCATCTTCTAAGTGTTACAATAGACAACAAGCTTAGCTACAATGACCATATTAATTCCACTATAAAGACGGTAAACAAAAAACTAGGGACCTTATACAGAATCAAATCCTTCCTTACCCCTACAGCCAGAAACACTATAGCCCTAACCCACCTAATCTCCACCCTGTTCTATGCTTCTGCTATCTATACTAATTTTTCTAAAACCAACCTTACCAAACTCTCCACCTGTTATAATGACATAACCAGACTTGCTTCTGGTACCCCATTTAGAACTCATCATTGTCATAACCTCAAACAGCTGGGATGGTTAGAACTACTGAACCAATTACTTTTTCAACAACTTATCACCCAAAAGATCCTCTACTACCCTAAGAATACCCCAATCATCACTAATCTCATCTCCCCTTACAAAAATCTTGCAACTCTACGCTCAGCAAATAAACTTCAGATCTCTTCCATTAAATCCAACAACAAAGCTTGGGGACTCGCTCTTCTCAAACACCATAGGAAAGAGCTGGAACCATCTTCCTTCTGAACTTTCCAACCTTACTTCTACTCTACTTTTTAAGAAGAATCTTATAGAATATCTTAAATCCCACTGGCTTTGTCCCTGCTCCAACCCTGACTGATATATCTTGCCCCCTCCTGCTCTTTCTCAAAAAAAAAAAAAAATTCTTTACTTTATCTATCTTCTGTTTTAATTTTTGTTTTTACTCATAGTATTTGATTCTAGCCTAAATTTGCTAAATAACTCTGTATAACTCTACCTTTTAATGTTAATATTGTAACAAATGTTATTTTATTTTAATTATACTTTATTGTATTTCTTTGTCATTGTTGCTGCTCGGAGCTTTTCTCCCGGGCCTCTACTGAAAATGGACATGTATCCAGTTAGACTAACCCAGTCAACAAATGTAAAATAATTAAAATAAAATAAATAAAAAATATATATATATATATATATATATATATATATATATATATATATATATTTATCTGTATATGTATACATCATTTGTTTGTGTTAGCCAATCTTGTAATATGTGAACATCGTTGGGGGACTCAGTGATTGCTCCCAGTTTGCAATCATCATTAAACTTAGTGAGCCAAAGGCCATCAACTTTGGCCGGGATTTCTGAGAAGTAGATGCCAAAGAGTAAGGGCCCAGCACAGATCCCTGTGGTACTCCATTGGTGATGGGTCCACTGGTAGGGATGCAGTCATCAATTTTGATTGAGTGTGTTCTGTCAGTGAGCCACCTGGCTACCCATCTAGTGACAGAAGAGTTAATTCCTATCTCGGAGAGTTTCTCAGTGATGCCAGAGTGGAGAATTGTGTTGAAAGCCTTAGCAAGGTCGATAGGCTGTGTACACTGTCTTACCTTTGTCCATGGCTTTGATGACATTCTCAGAGAAGTTCACCAGGTTTAATAAGCATGATCTATCCATAACAAAGCCATACTGGGTTGGGCTCAGCATTTGGAGGTCACCTATGCCCTTGTTGATAAGGTCCATGATAATTCTCTCCATGGCCTTGCAGATGAGGCTGGCTAGACTTATGGGTCTGTAGTTCCCAGGGTCAATTAATGGCCCCCGTTTGTGAGGGGAGATTACTGTTGCTGTTCTTCATTCTGCAGGGACATAGCCAGTTCTCAAGCTATGATTAAAGACAATGCCAAGTTGATCTGCTAGGTCTTGTTCTAGATTGTTTAGTAAACAACATGAGATATTATCTTTTCCCATTGAGGCCATGTTTTTGCCTTGGCGAGTGCAGACATGACCTGTTCTCTAGAGATACTAGGCAATGGGGATAGGCGGGTAAAGTTTGCCCTGAATCTGCCTGCTATCAGGTTGATGATATCTTCTGGTGTAGTATGAGTGATCCCATCTACAGCTGATTTGGCACATAGCTGGGCATTCCCTTTTAGACTTTTGACATAGGTAAAGAATGCCTTATGATTTTCCTTATGGATGCGATTTTAGTTTCATAATTTGCTTTAGAAGACTTTACAAGATTTCTGATTTTCTTGTTTTGGCTTAGGAGGGAACTCTTCCTCTGCAGTGTGATATCCCTCTTGCTTTTGGACAACAGTTTCTTCATATTGTTATATAATCTGTTTATATTTGAAGTCCACCATGGTGGCTTGTTTTTATGGGAAGACCTGGTTTTGATCCGGTCAGGTACAGCAGAGTTTATGCAGTTCCTTAAGTATTTGTACAAGGCATTTGCATACACTTCTGCATAGTTATCATTAATGTCTGCAATTTCGGGTGGTATGAAGCTTTTCATACCATCACTTAGTAGGCTGTAGTTATTTTTGGTAAAGTTTTTTATCATATTTGTTCCTGTGAGGGAGTCAGTTTCAGTAGTTATTTCAAATAAGACTGATTTGTGGTCTGACCTAACCAGGGAGGGCATCATGCATGGGGAAGTACAGTGATCCTCCCCATTAGTGAGTACTATGTCCAGAACATTAGAGACCCTAGTCGGGGTGCAGACTATCTGTTCCAGAGCATTTGTATTAACAAAGTCCAGGAACCTCTGGACATGCATTTTTTTATGGAAGGGTAGTTGAAATCTCGTATGACTAAGGTGTTGGGCTATATAATGATGGATTCCAATATATCCAGGTAGGTGGTGGGCTTATCCTGGTTCATGGTGGGGGATCTATAGCTAGCAATGATGTGGTATGGTGCTTTCCCAATAGTTAATTGGACATGGAGTAGTTGGAGACAGTCATGCTATTTGATCAGTCTCGAAGTGTATTTGGTTTTAATGAAGATGGATACACTTCCACCTTTGGTTCCTTCATGCACATTTTCAGGTCTGAATGTGTGGAAGGCATTGTAGCCCTGCACGACTGTGGTACTCTCAGCAGCCTTGAACCATGTCTTGGTTACTGCATAGACATCGATATCCTCTAAGGTGAGGAGTGCTTCCAGGGAATGCAGCTTCATGTTTAAACTCCTAGCATTAAGCAGCATGACCCTGCTTGCTGTAATTGTATGTGAAGCACAAAAATTCCCGCGGTCGAGTGGCTTCCGAAAGATATGCGTGAATGGGCGTGCCTTTGCTGAAGGTTGGACGTTGGGCTGGCAACTCGGCACCATAAAAAAATCTCCTGCCAATCAGTAGCAGAACAGAGTTCCACTATGGCAGCCCCTAACCGGGAAAAGCCGAAAAGACAAACAACAACATTAAAATACTGCACCAGTTCAGTAGCCTCACTCTCCTCCCCCTTAATTAAAATAAAAATGTCATCCAGATATCTAGTGTAGAAAATGATTTTACCCATAATTTCTTCCTGGCTGAAGATAAAATTGTGTTCCCAGTGGGACATTACCAAATTAACAAAGGTGGAACCACATGGGGACCCCATAGCTACACCCCTGGTTTGTAAAAAAATATTTCCCTTTAAAGTATATAAAATTATAGGACAATATAATATCCAGTAGTTCTTCCACTAGGGCGATTTCCTCATATAGGGGACCTACTTTCTTAGGGTGTTGCTCGCCCATTCAAAGCCTAACTCATGAGGAATGGACGTATATAGATCCTTCATATCTACTGTGAGGAAATTATAGTGAGCACTGAACATCAGTTGATTAATTCTGTGCAGAAAGGTCCAAGAATCCTTATAGATACAATTTTCTGAGACTATGTATTTCTTTAAAATCATGTCTATGACCTATTCAAAGGCATATGTGGCTGAATTACGTCCATCCACTATGGGTCTAAGAGGGGGATTATGAAGGTCTTTGTGGATTTTAGGCACCCCAAAAATTTCCGGTGTTATTGGCATTAGAATTTGCATGTAGTTGTACATCTTAGAATCTATCCACCCTTCGATGTACATATCTTTTATGTATATTTTAATTGGTTCATTTGCTTTATTTAATTCATTACATGATGCCTGGACATAAGATTCAGAACTTAACATGCTTTCCACTTTATTTTCATAATCTGTGGTATCCATAAATTCCAAACCCCCTCCCTTATCCAGCTTCAAGACCCTTACTTGGGCCGATCTTATAGTATTCAGTAACTCCCACTGATTCCTGTCCAAATTACAGTTCCCACTTTTCTTTTGTATTACTCTTAAACTTATTTTTTAACATTCTGAAATCCAATTCGCAAATACGCTCAATGGTGTACAATAGGTTGTGCAATGGTGGACTGTACATACTAGGTATGTTAAAATGCTGTGCTTGTGCTTCAGAATCCCCTAACAACTTTTTTGAATTCAATTTGCACGCAAACATTTTTAATTCCAGAACACATTTGGATATGCCTATACCTCTGGTGGGAACAAATGTCAGACCCTTTGCCAGAATATCTGCTAAACCAACTGAAACAACTAAAGAGGAGTAATTATATACAAAGAAATCACATTCTGAATTAGCAGCAATTGTACATTGGTAGTCCACATTTAACTGAGATATAGTGTTTACCTCCATTTGCCATTCTTTTTCCATCTGTTCCGTTTGGGTTGCTGTTTTCTCCTCTGAAAATTTGAGGTGGAAGTGGCTGTTCCTTGCTGGGAATTATAATTCTATTTATTGCCAATATTCCCAGCATTATTTTGTTCCAACAAATGCTCACTTCTCCTCAATCCTAAATTTTCATTATTAAAGTTATTTATATTAGGACTACACGGAGGTTGTGGTACTTGGGTTTCCATTCCCTGGCCTTGAATATCTTTGGGTCTGCCTTCTTTATATTGATTAATATCCAAAGATATTCGAAGAGAAGTACAGGCAAAGGCAAAGGCATCCACATATGGAAATTTCAAAATAAAAAAATAATATCACAAAGAGAGAATGTAAAAAAGAAGATTAGTAAAGTAGAAGTTTACAAAAATAGAAGTTGAAGTTATGGAGTGCCTACGAAGTGAAGGATTTGGTGTAGAATGACTAACACAGATTACATCACAGCATGATGGAACAAGTCCCCAGAGTAAGGAGAAATAGGAAGATCAGGAGACATCTGAAGAAGAAATATGGAAATGAGAAAGAAAAAGAGATTTAACATGGTGTAGTATCTATGCAAAGGAGAAAGCAAAACTAATCAATACAAAATGAGCAGCACCAAAGATATTTGAAGAGAAATACTGGCAAAGGAATCTGAACATGGAAACCTTAACAATACAAAGAATAAGAAGACATGGAGGAAGAGTAGAAAAGGAGATTAGTAATGAAGAAATAGAATCTCAGGCTATAGCGTACCTGCAAAGTGAAGGATTCAGTGTAGAAAATCTAATTCAGAAAGCACCACAACAGGATAGGGCAATGGACATACAAATTAAGGGGAACAGGAAGCAATTGGTCAGGGGCTATATGAAGATATTTTGGAGCCTTCCACAGGGAACCAGTATAAATGTTCACTTAAAGTTGGACAGCAAGGAAAGGAACAGGAAATTGTGGAAACTGACGCAGTCAATGTTGAGGAGTGATAAGCTAGTGAGTTCCCATATGATAGAGCAACGGATAACACAGGATGAAATTGAAGAGAATGTGTCACAGGAAAATGCTATACAGCTTTCTATAGAATGCCTGCAAGAAATGGAGAACAAAAATTGTACCATTAGTTTAGAAGAAAATGAGCTAAGAGAAGAGTTGCTTGATGTAATAGAAATAGACATATTAAGATCAATGAAAGAAGTAGACTGCAGAAGGATCAATAGAACTCAAAAAATCAGAAGTTTGATAAAACAAATGAACACAGTAATTAGGACTGTCCATAGAGATCCATGTGATATAACAGAAGTAAAAAGGGTATATTACTGTGCAGCTAAATTAGCAACTGATACAGTTCTACCACAGAAATCATAGAAATGCAGGGTAGTGAGGAGAAAGGAAAAGGAGAAATTAAATACAAAAAAAAAAATTTCTAAGCTTGTTTCCTGTAAGTAGTCTAGTCCAGACAGAGATGTGCTGTATCCAGGACTGTTTGTAGGCTTCTGAGCCCCCAAGCCTTTCTGTGTTGGAGGGAAACCTTCTAGCTTAATTTTGTTTCTTAGAACTAGCCAGTTTTTTTAGTTTCGGCACTAAAATCTGTTTCTTTGAGATCAGCACTTGTTCAGAACTCATTGTAAGCACTAAATAAGCTACAGATTACTACAGCACTCAACTTTCCTCACATGTCTAGAGGAAAACAGTTTCTAGTACTTAACAAATAAGCACCTACCCAGGCATGTCTAAGGGTCAGCTCCCGGTGTTTTCTCCTGTTGAATCTGGGCATCTTGGGACAATGCATCAATTGCCTCATGTACACAGACAACCCTTTCCTCCTACCACCCAACACTACAACCTGTGAGAGATGCACTTATATAGCCAAACTGGAAGCAAAGCTCTCTTCACCCAAGACTGAACTAGACAGTCAAGAGGAGAAGGTAAACACTTGCACCACACCACACTCATCACGTAGTTGCTCAAAACCTACACCGCCAAAAACACACATAGAAACACAAAACACACAACTACATTCACAGAGGCTCTCAATAAAAATCTGCACAAGCAACAGGGACCTTCAAAGCAGAAACACAAGCAACCTCCACCCCCCCCCAACACAACCCAAATGACACACAGCCCACAAACTCATTGTGCCACTCACCCACAGCCCATAAGGCATAACAATGTACCCAACACTCTAGTCATAGGTGACTCTGTAGTCAGGCACAATGATGTTCCACTCACTAGACTAAACAAGGAGAAAGTTACTGTCAGCTGCCTGTCAGGTGCCAGGATCCGCCGCATAACACATGCACTCAGGTCACTCCACAACAAGTACAAATATGACTCCGTCATTGTCCATGTTGGTGTTAATGACCTGAGACGTACCTCCCTGGACTACATGAAAAGTGACATGGAGAAGCTGTCTGATCTTGTAGCCCAGGTATGTATGACCCTAGCCCTGAGTAGCATCCTGCCATCACCCAGGATGATACCACAATACAAGAACAAAATGATTGACTTCAACAACTGGCTAAGCTTCTGGTGTCATTCTAAGGGGATCCAGTATCTGTCTGCCTGGGATGACATGATCGACAAACCACGATGCTTTGCCAGAGATGGCCTGCAACTGTCACCCTTGGGATTCCGGATACTGGCTAAGGTTCTTGCCATCCCTATTGTGCCTTTTTTTAGGCAAGGTTAAATGACAGATTCACCACCATAACAGGTAGAAGCAAGCAAAATCTGAGGGTAATGCTACTCAATGCTAGAAGTCTAAACCTCAAAATGCACTCACTCAAGGCACTCCTTAAAATGAAGAACATTGACATCTGTGCAGTGACAGAGACCTGGTTCAAGGCTCAAGAGAGCACCCCATGCATTACCAGGCTATAATTCATACCACACCTTTCGGCCACCTATCCTGGACTGAAACACTAAAGGCGGAGGCGTGTCCATATTCATTAAGGATATCCACACCTCCAGGCTAGTTGCTCAGCATAATGCATCCGAGATTATCCAAGTGCAACTAACTCTGGGCAAGACTGCAATCCAAATTTTAGCTTGCTACAGATCCCCCACCATGTCCCAGGATTCTCACTTCTCATTTCTTGATACACTGGAAAATATTAGGGTACAACCTAACATCCTAATAATGGGTGATTTCAACTACCCCACCATTAACTGGGAAAACGACTCATATACCAACTCTTGTGCTCAAAGTTATCTGATCTGGAATTCATAAATTCCAATCCCTTGGATCAACTTATCCACAGCCTTCCAGAGGCAGCAATATCCTAGATCTGGTCATTACCAATATGGGCAACTGGTGTTCCACACCAGAGGTCAATTCCTCCTTGGTCAGATCCGACCGTAAGCTAATTACCCTAGACATCCACATCCCGCCCCCACCCCCTGTTAGGGAAACCACCATAAAAAAATTCTCCAAAGCCAACTTCACCCTTCTTAAGACAAAAGTGGCAAACTTCAGGACACCCATATTGATGGACAATAGAGGTACGACTGCTGAATCCTACACAAATGCACTTTATAAGCACTTACACGAGTGCATGGATCATGCAATCCCTAACAGAACCAAGATGCTATCCTCCAAAAAAGGAAGCCAATCTGGTTTTCCCCTGCCATAAACAAACTCTACAGCAGAAGAAAGAAACTGTTGCAAAAAATAGTAAAATCCCATGATTGGAGGAACTCCCTGGTCAGCCTCAGTAAGAAGCTGAGATCCTTCATAAAATCCTTCAAAGCTAGTTACAAAAACAAAATCGCCACTAATTCTAAAGGCAACCACAAGGCATTCTATAGCTATGTCAAGAATCTCAATGGCAACACTCAGATCTGCTCTGAGTTACAGCACAATGGCACTAAATATGTAGAACCAACTGATATTGCCACCATCCTGGCAGACAGGTTTAGTGCTAACTTTACCTCACTCTCATCCCCTAAAGGGGCCATCTCTATACCGGAAAAATGCAAAGTTCCTGTAATCAAGGCTGCACAGGTAAAAAAACACACTCTCCAAAGCCAAGAACACAGCATCCATGGGACCTGAAGACATCCCAGGCTGCCTTTTACGTGAACTACAAAATGAACTGGCACCCCACCTTAGTTGTGGTATGTAAGACATCTACAACAACTGCAAAGGCTGCAGAAATATCTTCCAAAGAGGATAACCGGCCTCAAACAGATGCTCTATGCAGACCGTCTCAAAAAACTCCAGTGTTACTCCATCGCATATCACCTACTCAGAGGCGATCTCTGCCTAACATACAAAGCTATGTCAAACCCAGAGCTGTTGGACATGCTCCACTTAAAAAAATCCCAATCCCTCCTAGCTACACACTCTAGGGACCTAAATCTTGTCACTACAATAAACAGAACATGCTGGAGGCATAGAATCCTGTCCCAGAGACTTCCCATACTCTGGAACAAACTACCTATCTATATCAAACAAAGCTCCTCATTAGCACTCTTCAAGAAAAATCTTGATGATTGGATGGGAGATAGGAAATTCACCCCGGAGACCACTTCTGTGGCTTTGCTCGACATGGGCACAGGAAAATAATTTTCTTAGGTGGCAAAAGCCAGGGTACCTTTTGGCTAGGCTTATATAGGCCCTAGGGCCAATAGCCTAGTACCTACCTCTGAACCTATGAACCTATGAATAGAGAAAACTATAAAGCAATTAAGACAAGAAGTGTCACTGTTAAAAGAGTATAGAAGAGGGAACAGATAAAAAAAAATACTTAGAAAGATAGATGTGATAAATCCAATGTGCAGTATTAGAACAGATCAGGATCTATCATGCACTATCGCAAATAAACTACAAATCTCAGCACAGGTGGAAAAACTTAGGAGACACACAGTAAATGTAAAGGAAAAATACAAAATAACCAATTTATTGATGACCCAAAAAAGTTTTAGTGAATTGGGAAACAAGGTAAAAGGAATTGAAAGACCACCAAAAAAAGAAATAGATACATTTTGGAAAAGTATTTAGGAAGATCCTGTGGAACATAACAAAGATGCTAAATGGACAGAAGAAGTAAAAGAAAGAATAAGAAGTTTAAAGGTACAGGATATGAAATGGGATGAAATAACAGAGAGAGAGAGAGAGAGAGAGAGAGAGTTAAGAAAAGCCTCTAACTGGAAAACCCCAGGCCCAGATGTAGTACCTAACTTCTGGTTAAAAGCGTTAACATCTTTGCACAAAGATTTAGCCATGAGTAAGAACTATTTATATGTACACCCCGAACAGACACCAACCTGGCTAATAACAGGAAAAACAAGGCTCCTACTTAAGAGTGAACTTGCAAGTTAACCAAAAAATTATAGGCTAATAACTTGCCTTCAGATGACATGCAGATGACATACTGTACATTGGAACTGATGCTGACAGAGTTTATGCTCATTTAGAGGAAAACTCAATCATGGAAATAGAATAAAAGAGCAGTAAAAGATATGGAACAAAGGATCATGTGTTGTTAAATAAAGTCATAGTGGAGAACTGTAAAGGGGGAAGAATCTAAGTATGGCATGGATTGACTACAAAAAAGCATTTGATAATATCCCACATTCATGGATAAAAGAGTGCTTAAAAATGTACAGGATACACCCTACACTGATCTACTACATTGCAGTGACCATGAAACAGTGGCAGACCACTTTGCAATTAAGTCATGATAAAGGACAAATTATTATCCCAAGGTTAAAAATTCAAAGGGGGATATTCTAGTGTGACATTTTGTCACAGCTGCTATTCTGCCTTGCCCTTAACCCATTACATTTTTTACTTAGCTTAGGCCATGGCTATAATTTGGCTCCTAGAAAATAACAAAGTGTAAAGACATCTCATCTTCTCTTTGTTACTGATTTAAAACTGTGTAGCTCATCAGATGAGGAACTGAAAGCACAACTGCAAGTAGACATAACTTTTTCAGATGATATAAAAATGTAATTAAGCAATAACCCACGCCTGGGTGTGGAAAATGCTGGATTTACCTACGGTTGGTGTGGTTTGGTCTTGAGGGCGAAGCCCAAGTGGCCAAACAAAGACAACCATGGGTAAATCCAGCATTACCCACACCCAGAAGTGGGTTATTGCTATTATACAATGACATTATTTTAGAAAAAAAAAAAAAAACTTACTTTTCTTAAATAATGGCATTGTATAATGCCTTCTTGCTGCCTTTCCGCTGCTGTCCAGTATTCTGCGGCAGTTCTGATGTACTGCACATGCGTATGGTTACACAGTATATCAGAGCTGTGTGTGGAAGCAACGGAGAAAGGAAGCTCTCCGTTGCTTTTTAAAAGGTGTCTCGCTATGTTAAAAGAGTTTAACATAGCGAAATATCTTAAAAAAAAAGCAATTATAGCGAGACAGCTTTAAAAAAAGCAACGGAGAAGGGAAGATCTCTGTTGCTTTTTTTTTAAGATATCTCACTATGTTAAACTCATTTAACATAGCGAGATAACAGCAACGGAGCTCTTCCGTTCTCCATTGCTGTCCAACACACACAAAAAAAAAAAAGACTTATACTAATGGAAAAAGTCCGGGCGACCGAACCTTTTTCCATTAGTATACGTCTGATTTACAACGGGCACGCTGACCAATCAGAGTGTACGTTTTGGAATATTAATGGGAGGTCATTGTATAATTGGTCTTGATAAATGTGCAAAACGAACCTTTAAAAGCAATTAAATTGCAACACAAAGAAAACATCAGTTTGGGACAAGAATGCAATATAAAAGAACTTCAGTAAGACGGATTGTATAAATATTTGAGAATTGATGAAGGATCAGCAATAAAACATGAACAAATATAAATAAAACTTATTAAGGAATACTTTAGAAGATTTAAATTAATCCTAAAGACAGCATTGACATCTAGGAATAAAATTCAAGCTATGAACCAATTTGCTCTTCCTGTCCTAATTTACAGTTTAAGAGTGATTGATTGGCCCCAAAATGTATTGGATAGATTAGACAAGAAAACAAGAGGGATGATTCATGGTCACCAAACGATTTATAAAAATCAGTGCATACCAAGATTATATATTCCCCGTTCTGAAGGAGGTATGGGCCTCCTTGAAATTGATTACATGTACAGATCTGCAACTGTGGGACTGCACACATATCTGCTGACCTCACAAGACCCAAACATAGTGAAAGTTTTGAAACATGAGGAGAAGAAATGTAAGATGACTTTTCTGCTTAATCTAGCAGAAGCATATCAGAGTCAAGCAGGAATGGAAATCAAACCAGAAGTAGATAAAAATCAAGCAGCAGCTGAATGTGCCAAAAAGAAAAGAAACAATATAAGGTGAAGGACCAGATGAGAAGACAAGAAATGTGGAAAATGCATAAATACAGTTGCAAGTATAGAAAACTTCTGGAAGAACCTCATGCTGATCAGGATCGAACGCAGGAATGTTTAAGGAAAGGTGAGTTCAAACCAAGAGATGAAAGGTTAATATTGGCTGCCAAAGATAGTGCATTATGTACACGTTGGTTTACAAAGTCTATTGAACTTGTGGGAGAAACAGACAAATGTAGGTTTTGTAAAACAGAATTGGAAACAGTTGCACACCTCATTGCTGGTTATGACATAATGGCAGAAAGACTGTATACTGAAAGGCATAATAATGTGTCAAGACTGTTGCACTGGGGATTGTGCAAATACTATGATTTTGAAGTGGCTAAAAAACACTGGAAACGTGAGCCACAAAACATAACTGAAAATTATGAAGTCTTCATTACATTGGATCAGTCATTACTAACAGTTCAAAAGACAGATGCTAGAAAACCAGATATAGTGGTCCATGAAAAGAAGACAAAAGTAGCATTGATCATTGAAATCGCCATGCCCAGTGACTACAGTGTCTTGAATACCGTGAGACACAAAGCCATAAAATATCAGGATTTGCAGGCAGAAACAAGAGCAATGTGGAAGAAAGATACCCAGACAGTTCCAATAGTAGTAGGAGCGACAGGTCTTATAAAAAATAATCTACAATCATACTTAGATACATTACTAATACATGTAACCCCATATGAATTGCAGAAGGAGTCATTACTGGACATATTGTGGGTGCTACGAAGAGCACTTCTGGCTGACATCAAAGATTGCAACAATACTAATTTTATGAACTTTAATCATACTTTGACATAAGAATGGGGTCTTATTAGAAACCTAACAGACTTGGAGAAATTAAAAATAATAAAAGAGGTAGGTGAGGTAAACCAAGAGAAAGTTTGTTAGTGAAGATATATAATAAGGATGCCTTTTATAAGGGTAATTTCAAGGTGAAATTGAGGAGTTGATTTTAACAGGGAAGTGACAATCTGAGAGCAAATTTTGGAAGCAAGGAATAGCATCAGGGCTAGATAGTTAATCAGAATGACATGATCAAAAGAGTAAATGCTCTGCTTAGGGTATTAAAATAGCAGCTGATTGCATTCCTTTGTTCTTTCACAGGACAATGTCATTAGTGAGCAGAGCACTATGGTTGTGCTACATTCTGAACAGGACCTATGCTGTTTTGGGGATAAGAGCTGGTATTGGCTGATACGTTGTTAAGGTTGTGTTTAGACTATCTTTTCTACATTATTACCTAAGTAGAAATTACTGAAAGGGGGTAACAGTCTGAGGTTTTGTTGGGACTGGGTTGTTTGGGTAATGGGTTTATGCTGGCTGTTTTCCAAGTCTTCTTTTTCTTTTGGCTGCTCCTGTTACGGGTCGCCACAGCAGATCATCTGTTTCCATTTCTTCCTGTACTCTGCATCTTGCTCTGTCACACCAACCACCTGCATGTCCTCTCTCCCCACATCCATAAACCTTATCTTAGGCCTTCCTCTTTTCCTGTTACCTGGCAGCTCCATCCTTAGCATCCTTCTCCAAAATACCCAGCATCTCTCCTCTGTACATGTTGAAACCAATGCAATATCAGCTCTCTGGCTTTGTCTCCAAACCGTCAAACATGAACTGACCCTCTAATATACCAGTTTCTAATCCTGTCCATCCTCTTCACATTCAGTGCAAATTTTAACATCTTTAACTCTGCCATCTCCAGCTCTGACTCCTTACTTTTTGTCAATACCACTGTCTTCCAACCCATATAACATAGCTGGTCTCACTACCCTCTTGTAGACCTTCCCTTTCACTCTTACTGGTACCTGTCTGTCACAAATCACTCCTGACACATCTTCTCCACCCTGCCGGCTCTCTCTCTTCTTCATCTCTCTTCCAACACTCACTGCTGACCCCAAGTATTTAAACTCATCCACCTTCGCCATCTCTTCCCTGCATCCTCACCCTCATTCACACACACATATATTCTGTCGTAATCCTGCTGACCTTCATTCTTCTCCTCTCTAGAGAATCTCTCCAACTTTCCAGGGTCTCCTCAACCTGTTCCCTACTCTCACTACAAATCACAATATCATCCGCAAATATCATAGTCCATGGGGACTCCTGTCTGATCTCGTCTGTCAACTTGTCCATTAACATTGCAAATAAGAAAGGGCTCAGAGCTGATCCTTGATGTAATCT
Organism: Protopterus annectens; assembly: GCF_019279795.1. Lineage (NCBI taxonomy): Eukaryota > Metazoa > Chordata > Ceratodontiformes > Protopteridae > Protopterus > Protopterus annectens. The sequence continues at coordinate 1,201,295,884 of NC_056747.1, read as the reverse complement.
CACCTCCACCTTGAATGCATCTGTCACTCCTATTGCAGATCTCACCACTGTCACACTGCCCTCGTACATCTCCTGTACCACTCTTACATACTTCTCTGCCACTCCTGAGTTCCTCATACAGTACCACAGCTCCTTTCTAGGCACTCTGTCATATGCTTTCTCTAAGTCCACAAAGACACAATGCAACTCCTAAACTTCTATGTACTTACCCATCAATACCCTCAAAGCAAACATTACATCTGTAGTGCTCTTTCCTTCCATGAAACCATACTGCTGATCACTAATCATCACGTCCTTTCTTAACCTAACTTCTACTACACTTTCCCATAACTTCATGCTTTGGCTGATCAATTTTATCCCTCTGTAGTTACTACAGCTATGCACATCACCCTTATTCTTAAAAATTGGTACCAATACACTTCTCCACTTCTCAGCATCTTCTCACTATCCAAGATTTTATTAAACAATCTGGGTAAAAACTCCATTGCCATCTGTCCTAAACACCTCCATGCTTCCACAGGTATGTCATCTGGACAAACAGCCTTACCATTCTTCATCTTCTTCATAGCTGTCCTTACTTCCTCCTTGCTAATCCATTGTACTTCATGATTCACTATCTCCACATCATCCAACCTTCTCTCTCTCTCTCTCATTCTCTTCATTCATCAGCCCCTCAAAGTACTCTTTCCATCTGTTCAACACACTCTCTTCACTTGAGTACATTTCCCTTGTTATCCTTTATCATCCTAACCTGCTGCACATCTTTCCCAGCTCGGTCCCTCTGTCTAGCGAAATGGTAAAGGTCCTTTCTCCCTCCTTAGTGTCCAACCTTTCATATATCTCGCCATATGCCTTATCCTTAACCTTTGCCACCTCTATCTTCACCATACGCCTCATCTCCTTGTACTCCTGTCTACTTTTTTCATCTCTCACTGACAGTCCCACTTCTTCTTTACCAACCTCTTCCTCTGTATACTCTTCTGTACTTCCTCATTCCACCACCAAGTCTGCTTATCCTTCCTCTGTCCAGATGTCACACAGACACCTTTCTAGACATCTCACTTACCATCTCTGCTGTGGCTGGCCAGCTGTCTAGTAACTCTTCACTGCCAGCCAGTGCCTGTCTTAACTCTTCCCTGAACTCCAACTTACAGTTATCCTTTTTCAACTTCCACCATTTGATCTTTGACACTGCTGGCTGTTTTCCAAATATTAGGCATAATATTTTATGTTGTACACATAGTATATATCTTTTGCTGGGGAGTTGAGCTGTATTCAGTGCAAAATACTTTTCAAATTACTGCAGTTTTCATAGAATGTCCATATTTTTACTCATATTTTAGCTTATATACAAAGAATTTGTGGTTGGTTTTCCTGGCAACTCTTTGTGGATGGTGCTAGAGATTGAGGTTGAGGCATTACATACTTCAGAAAATGTATGCTAATACAAATCTTGTCTTTCTAACAACTTTCTAAGCTTGTAAGAGCAATATTTAAAATCTAAAATATATCCTTAATTTTGACTTTGTGTCTCCCAAAATATGTTTGGCTCTGCCCAGAATTATTGAGCAACAGAGTTAAGAATGCTCTGCAATGATATATAAACCAAGTACAAAGACTGCCCATGCCAGTTGGACTATCAAATTATACATATAGCTATATTTATATATATATATATATATATATATATACATGTTAATACATCGACAAGCCATTATATCGACAAGTACTGGTGCAGCACAAAATAAACGAAAAGTCAAAGCATCAAAAAATCAAATAATCGACATTAAGTTAACCGACAGCCAGATAACGTAAATTTCTAAAATGTAGCATACTGACTCTATGCTTTGAGTGTGCTGCTAATTATAGCAGAAGATATGTATCATTACAATATATACCGTGAACAAAGAGTAACTCTATTGGTGACCTCCGATTATTTAAGAAATGAAATACAGCACCGCTGGAAGTTACATCTTAAGCAATATATATTGTAATGATACATATCTTCTGCTATAATTAGCAGCACACTCAAAGCATAGAGTCAGTATGCTACATTTTAGAAATTTACGTTATCTGGCTGTCGGTTAACTTAATGTCGATTATTTGATTTTTCGATGCTTTGACTTTTCGTTTATTTCATGCTGCACCAGTACTTGTCAATATAATGGCTTGTCGATGTATATATATATATATATATATATATATATATATATATATATATATATATATATATATATATATATATATATATCTATATCTATAGATATATCTATATATACATATATATATACATATATATATATATATATATATATATATATATATATAGATATATAGATATATATGTTTATAGATGTCATTATACCCTTTACTTGACCCTCATCAGGCCAGTCTTTAGATATAATGCCCCCTTTGCATATATCTGTCCAGACACATGCAATAACTGAAACACCCACAAAGGTACCTTACTAAAAGGATACAAAAGCCTAATCAATATGTCCTATATGGACCAACTCAAAGCCATGACACTATACTCGGTATCGTACAGACTGTTAAGATGTGACCTGTGTCTGACATATAAGGCATCCTCTGCCCCATTACTGCACATCAGCTAATCAAATGTTATTAGAAATACTCAGTCTAGGGATCTAAACCTCTTCTGCAACATCAACAGAATGGATTACAGGGAAAGGTATATCTTGCAGAGGATACCAGTGCTCTGTAATTCACTCCACATCCACATAAAACAAAGTTCATCCCTATCCATATTCAAGTGCAACTTAGATCTATGGTTGGGAAACAGAAAATTTTTCTCCTAGATTATCTCCCTGTATACTACTGGACAGAGGTGGCTACTATATGCTTTATCCCATGCATGGGTCCCCTCAAATTAAATGTGGTATAATCCCAATTATTTTCATTGGGGTAATATATAATTATCAATTATGGGATGGATAAGGCTGATTTCTAACCAAATGGGATAGGTTAATTCAAACACAAAAAGGGAAACTGGCTAGGCTTAAAATGGCCCACAAGGCAGCTAGTCTTCCACTTCTATAAATGTGTGTCTGTGTCTGTGTGTGTGTGTGTGCATATATATATATATATATATATATATATATATATATATATATATATGGGTCTACCTTGAATTTCTGAAATTACACTTTACCAAACTTAAAATGAAGAGATGACTACACTGAAAACCTACTTTAATGAACGGTCACATCACTGGAATTTTAATCTGGGAAAACAGACAGTTGGTTCACATGGGGAAATGTGCTATTTTCCCCACTATAGTGCGATTTTGGAGTTGGTATATTTAGTTGGGGGGTGTGGGCTGGGTTTGATATGCTTGAGTGTGTTTGTTTTGTAATGTTGGCCATCTGCCTCCTTGCCTGGATTAAAATTCAGGTGATGTGACCATTCGTTAAAGTAGATTTTCAGTGTAGTCATCTCATCATTTTAAAGTTTAGTAAAGTGCAATTTCAGTAATGCAAAGTAGACCCATATATATATATATATATATATATATATATATATATATATATATATACATATATATATATATATATATATATATATCTATATCTATATATATATATATATATATATATATATATATATATATATATATATATATATATCCGTGTGTGTGTGTGCCTGTGCCATCGGATTCGTCACTGCATGCATACTTGGTCGAATTATGTAACAGCTGAACTTCAGCAGTTTGACTGTTATATAATTCAGGGGTTTCCCCCTTTCTAGAAGGTTGTCCAACTCTGGAGTTAATATATTTAATTTCCATGGGTGTGGGGTAGAGATATAAAAGTTGTTTTTTTTTTATAATTTTGGTAATAGCAAAATATAACCTATGGGGTTACATTTGTGATTATTTGTTTAGATTATTTAGTTGGCAATAAATGGTAATTGCAGATGAGTTTAATGTTTTGTGTTTCATTCACTCTCATCAATGATTATTTACTATATACTCGGGTGTGTGTGTGTGTGTGTGTGTGTGTGTGTGTGTGTGTGTGTGTGTGTGTGTGTGTATATATATATATATATATATATATATATATATATATATATATATGTATGTGTGTGTGTGTCTGTGTGTCTGTGTGTAGTGTATAAATATATTTATATATATATATATATATATATATATATATATATATATATGTATATATATATATATATATATATATATATATATATATATGGGATCACTACGAAATACCGAACGCCCAAAATCCCGATGCTGAAAACAACGAGACCAGATGACCGAAACCCTGCATTACCGAAAGACCAGAAGCGGGAAATGCAAAATCCCAATGTTAAGGGATTTTGCGTTAGCGCTTTTGGTGTTGCAGTCCAGGTAAGTATTTGTGTGTAAGTGTGTTTGTGAGGGGTGTAGTGTGTGTAAGTGTGTGTTGTGACTGTGGTGTGTGTGTGAGGCAATGTAATGTGTGGGTGTGAGTTTGCCTTGTGTGTCTATTTCTGCGGTCTCTGAGTTAGAATAATAAAGTAGGGGGGTGTGCAGGGGGCTTGCCCCCTACCTATGTCTAGTGTAAGATGCATTGTTTGGTTGTGGGGGGAAGGTGTGTGTATGTGTGTGTGCTGTTTGGCTGTGCAAATTTCGCGATTTTGAATTTCGCGGTTTTAAATATTCGGTATTGTGGGGTTTCGGGCATGTGGTCTCGGTGTTTTATGCGTCGGGATTTTGGGCATTCGGTATTTAGTAGTGGTTATATATATATATATATATATATATATATATATATATATATATATATATATATATTTTTTTTTTATATATACACATTGACATACACAGAAACACATGATCATGCCAAAGATGAAGTCAATGAATTGTACAGTTTAGTACAAATGTGAAGATGTGATTTTCAAATCAAATTTATTGTAGTATTGATTCCAAATACGGAATAGAGTGGTGTCCAGAAACTCAAACATTTTTGGCTCTGAGACAGCTTGTACAAGGTACTTTGGAGATATTCCAGTTCCCCCCTCAGAATGAGCAAAATATTTAAACTGTGTGTGTGTCCTGGAGCATTTCTGAGCAACAGCTGTGCTAATAAGGTTGCCACAGGTTATGTACTCAGTGTCTGACTATGCAGAGTTGCGAATGAGGGAACGGTTTATGCCCACAAAGTATAAACAGTCATTACTAGCAGGAATTAACAGCACAGTCAGATTGGTGAATAGTTTTCTGCCTTTACATTTTCAGGCTGACTCTAGTGCTTGAGACACAGTGTAACCTTTCCACTAATTGCTGTTCTTTGCTTACATTTGTTAACTGTTAAGTTATCATTTATATTTCCATTCTAATGTTTCTCTCTAGAATTGGAATGCTACGCACATGTTCCGTGTTGCTGAGGAATTCTTCCTCTCACTGGGACTCAAGGGGATGCCTCAGGAATTCTGGGATCATTCCATGCTGGAGAAACCAAAAGATGGCAGGGAAGTGGTATGTCATGCATCTGCTTGGGACTTCTACAACAGGAAGGATTTTAGGTAAGTGATTCGGTCGCAGCAAAACACTTTTGTAGTTCTACTACTGTTTTGGGGAATATCTGATAGTATGCCGGGTGAGTTGCTGTATGTTCTGCAGTGAGCAATGGGAGCTGTTAACTATACCACCTATAAAACCATCTTTCTGAGCAAGTTTGCTAGCTAAACTTTTAATACAGATGAAATACTAGTCAGTTATCAACTGCCACACACAATATTTTGCAAAACCTCCAAGTTTAGAAACTCTTGGGAAGTACCATTAACCATGTCAAAGAAAAAAAGGACATATATGGCTATTATGGAATTGGTGACTTTTCTGTCTGTCTGTCTGTCTGTCTATGGCATTGTACTGAAGCATCCCTTTTGGTCAATTTAGAATTGTAATATTTTTTATCATTTTATTTTATACGAATGATTTGTTTAAAGAAAGCAGTTCATTGTGTGTGTGTGTGTGTGTGTGTGTGTGTGTGTGTGTGTGTGTGTGTGTGTGTGTGTGTGTGTGTGTGTGTGTGTGCATGTGGTATACATGTTTGTGTGTATGCATGTGTGTGTGTGTGGGTATTTTTGGGAGCATAGTATATATGTATATGAATGTATGCATTGAAGAGGCATATTACTAAATGTACTACCTGAAAAAAACAGAAGGTTAGTTAGCAGAAGTAAGAAAGGTCATGTTGGTACAACACTGAATATTTACTTGATGTCAGCATTGTTCAGTGGGTATGTGTAGATAGTCTTGTAAATTTAAGCTTATACTTTAGTACCCTTGACAAACAGAGGCAGGGTAATACATGTTACACTGTGCATGATTAAGTATAGTTTGTAGTAGACACCAAGCAGGAATTTCACATAGCTAAATGGCAACCTGTCAATATATGAAACATTATCGTTTCTCAGAAAACTTCTCCGTTTAGTAAATCCAACACGGGAAGCCGGAGACTTTGTTCTACTTAGATTTACATGCTTTAGGTATGACACTGACCCACTGGCCATATTTTGTGTATATCATCGTGCACTGGAGGAGAGTGCAGACGTTATTATACTTTTGCAGACATTTTATTAACAGGAGATGACCTGGAGCTATGCAACACTTAAGACCAGCATTTTGCTATTCAGTCCTGTTCATGTGCCTTTTAGGAAACATGCATAAACACCCACTGAACTATAATTATTTCCCAAATTTGTTAGGCAGATTATTTTTTATTTTTTTGGAAGGAAAGTGACCATGTTTTTGATGTTTTTGACATTTTAGACACAGCAGCAAATTTGATTTGTTAATTTGGTGTGGTCTGGTATAATTGTAAGAAGTGATGTGAATTTTCTCAGGTAGCAGAAATGTCTTCCCCTGAGTAAAGCAGATCCTAGAGTGAATAATGAGTTCTCTAGCTACTGAGATCCCCAGAATTTAAATCAGCTAACTCGTTGGTTCCATAATAATACACAGGCAACTCAGTATGCATAGCTCTCAATCCCTTATCTCTAAACTGTGGGACAAAGACACAAAGACAATAATAATCCACCACAAAGTTCTAAATTTGAAAAAAAAACGAAAATTTGGGAGATGTCAGAGATATGTGCGTAGACTCATGTGCAGGAAAGTGGCTATGCTTCTAAGAGCTCTCTGTAAGGAAGCTGATAACAATCTATGAGAAATCTGTTAGTATTTGAACCTCAGGATGATGCACCTTCCTTTCTTGTACATCACTGTTCATATATATTCTTTAACATTGCATGACTTTTACGTGGGAATTTATTTGTTTTCAATAAATCTTGTTTAACATGCTGTAATGTTAGGCACTTCCCTTTCATGTATGAATGAAAATGTTCAGTTATGTGCCACCCTAGGTACATATACTGTAGTGCAATAAAATCATTCCAGTGCACTGTGAATCCAGACATCTATTTACATGTGTAAGAGATTGGAAACAAACATTAGAGCTGTATATGGCCTTTATGAAAAGAAACAGAAGAAGAAAAAAAAAGCTCCCTTGGCTCAATAGCTTTTGCAGCTCTCCTATGTTACCCCATGCAGCAGTGGTTTCTCACCCTGCTTTTTAGCTTGCCATGTCATCATGTCATCTTGGTCTCAGCCAGTACTTCTGGTGAATTAGCTTTTGAACCAGTGTGAGCAAATGCCAGACCATTATTGTGAAAATTTGATAACGACACAAGCATGAAGTACGATAACTTGAATCACATATTGTGCATCCCAGCCTTTACTTAACATCCAGAAACATCCGTTCACATAGTCCTCCAACTAATTATAGTAAACATAACGCCACCACATGTTGGTCAAATGATATTTTACTGGCAAGAGTAGAATTTTGTTTGAGGATGTTGGGTGCAGAATGAAGTGTGCAGTGCTATGTGGATACCACAAGCATCTTCCTGCCACTTTTGGGCATTTCTCTTTTGTTCCATTTGATACAGAGACAGAAGATGTTTAAAGTGATACAGTAACAATCCCACATAATGTTGGGTGCTGATATACTGACACAATGCAGTCCACATTGTTTGTGCTCCCTAAAACACTGTTTTAAAAGCCTTTTCTTACTATTCCTGAATGACATGAGACTTTAATGTGGGACAGAGATAATGACACCTCATTAAGTGAGACAACAATACATTAAATGTTGAGTTTTATTTTGTCTGAGAGTATAGGCAACTTAAGTTTGAAGATTAAACAAGTGTTGACTAAAGTGTGTGTGAAGTATTTAACAACAAAAAAGAGAACAGTACAACCAATAGGACAATAATCCATGGCTGGGTGTGGGTAATGCTGGATTTACCCACAGTTGGTGCGCCCTTGTGACCAAACAAAGCAAGATGTGGGCAAATCCAGTATTACCCACACCCAGCCATGTGTTATTGCTATTATACAATCACATTATTTAACAAGAAAGTTACTTACTTAAATAATGTCCTTGTGTAACAGTGCCATGGTGCTCTTCTGCATTTTTCCCCAGTATTATGGGGCTTTCTTGATGTACTGCGCATGTGTATGGGACTTAATTTCCCATGCTTACACAGTACATCAGTGCAGTGGGAAGGAAGGAATGGAGAAAGGAAGATCTCCACTGCTTCTTTGTTGTTGTTTTTTAATTAAAACATTGAAATCCTAAACTTTTTAGACTTACAAGAGAGACTGGGTATAGAAAATACAAAAATAATTGGGTACATTTCTCTAGTTTTACATAACATACCTTATTATCCTTATATTTTCTTTGTCCTGAATTCTCATACTTCTGAAAAGTCCGGATATGTAAGTTTATTTATTTTTTTTTTTTTTAAAAGATAAGAAAACTACAATCTCCATAGCATATATGAATAGAAGAAAGTCCGGGCAACTGGACTTTTTTTTCTGTTTATATATTCCGGATTTACAATGGGCAGACTGGTTGAGTTGATGAATCAACGTGCTCATTTTTGAATGTTAATGGCCAGTCACTGTATAATATTTAATATGCAATGTGCTTCTAAACCTCAGAACCACAGAAGAGCAGTAAAACAACTTTGAGGAATGTATTTTTGCAGAAACATATTATTGTCCATGAACTAAAACTATTATCAATTTACAAGCAGAGTGGAACAAAAGGCAAACTGACAATGCAGAGTGGATGTTGAGAATGCGATATTAATTACTGTAAAACAATGCAGCAGTGTATTAAAGCATATTCCTGTCAGATCTATAAACAAAGCAATAGATGGTTTTAAGAATATGCCAACAGCTGGAAGATGCAGCACTTTAAATCTTGTAATGTAAAAATGTATTTATTGGGGGGGGGGTAGGTCATACACGGGAAAACTCTGTTGGAAAAGATAGACATATTTAGACAGAGTAGGACTTGTGGAAGAAAGAGAAGAAGGAAATGAAACAGAAAATGTTAGATAAAATGAAGATAAAGCAGAAGCTGAAGCAGATGAACAATGCGATTAAGAAGACTTTTAAGAAGGGGAAATAAGATGACAACAATGAATGTGTCTTTTGGCTTTTTCCAGTTAGGGGTCGCCACAGTGGAACTCCGGTCCACTAATGATTGGCAGTTGATTTTTACATGCTGAGTTGCCAGCCCTGATGCACAACTTTGAACGAAGGTACGCCCATTCATGCAGGTCTCCATGCAGAAGACGCTCTAGCTGAGAATCGAACCGGACAGCGTCTTACTGTGAGGCAACAACGCTACCGCAGCACCACCACCGCAGATTAAGATGACAATAATAAATTAAGAAAATAAAGGTGAAAGTAACAATAAACATTAAAATAAATTTGAAGTTTTAGGCTTTGAAAGTGACACTGGTTTAGACATGTCTTATAAATGGGAAAAAGATAGATCAACAGGAGAAACAGCTAGTGAAAGAAAATTAAAAATAAAAAAAACAGCAGGAAAAATAAGTAGCTATTTTGTGAGAGTGCAACATAAATGTATTCCATTTTAATTCTATTAGTATGAAGAATTTTAAAAGACGATAGGTGGTGTTAGAAATGGTAGGGCAGGTGAATGTGGATATGTGTATGATACAGGATATTGCTTGTAAAAAGATAAAAAAAAGCTCTAGAGTAGTAATATTTTTAAAAATGGAAGGCATGTGGTCACTTGGGACAGAAGAATGCTCAGGTGCTTTTGTATTTATTGGAAGTAACATGTGATACAATTTAAAATATCAGTTATTCATCCAGAGACGGATCAGTAATGGGTGGCAATAGTAAGGAAGGAAGACAGCATACCATGTGGAAAAAGCTTTGCATGATTTACTTGTGTAAGATGTGTGCTCTGCTTTGCACAATTTATTTTAGGTATGTACTGAGGACAAAGGTAGAGTCTTAGTTCATATATAAAGATTACATTATTTGAGGAAAGCCAAAAATATGTTGGGGAAAGTAAACAAATATATTTCTTCTGAATAGTAAAGTAAAGAAATTTAAAGAAAGCAAAATATTTAGTTATTTGAAGAAAGAAACAAATGAAAATTGGATGAATGGTGAAAAAGAAAATATATAGTTTTAAGGGTGGTTTTAGCACAGAAGATGATTTTATTTCCAGTAACACTGGAATCTTAAAGAAGAAACAAAAGGAACAGCAACCAACAGCAAGCAGCAAAAGTATATATAAGACAAAACACAGGAACAGGATACAGGATACAACAAATTTATTCCGGTACCTCAGCTCAACAGCCTTCAAAGGAAGAAACAAAAGGTTCTGTGCATGCTTTTTCTCAGACAGTGAACCATTAATAGTGAGGATACAAGAAACCAAAGAGAAAGGTAGAATAGCAAGGGGGAGTTACAAACTTGGTAAGAAAGAAAGAACAACAACATGGAATAAATGAATACTTAGTGTATGGAGACATTATCGTGATTTAAGACAAGTAAAATGGTCGGTGATATTAAAAAACGGCAGAGGGATTAGATAAGACTAATGGAAAATTAAATGAAAAAGGTGAATAGAGGAAAGTCAGAAAGGTGATATATAATGATGTAGGAAAGTGGGAACTATTCACGAAAATAAGTTACTAAAATAAAAAATATATTAGAGCAGAATGGTAGACAATTGCATTAATGTAGAAAAAGAAAGTATCTTCCTTTGTAAGGCACACAGGACAGGAAACTAAATATATGGAAAGGTAAAAAAACAAAACAGGAAAAGTTGTTCAAGCGTTAAAGCAAAATGTAACAATTACAGATAAATATTTAGACAATAGTTTCAAAGTGGTACAAGAGTGATACCTGAAAATATTTGGAAAAGTGGAAACATGGATATCAGCTGACTTATTTTATTTGTTTTTGTTTTTAGTTATTAAAAGGGTTAAAAAGTAAAACCAAAAATGTTGAAAGATAACCCATAAAATAAACAAGCTCTGTATATGAACAAAATATTTTTAAAAAAGTGTTAAAAGTATAAACAGCCCCATGTGAAGTATAGAAAAAAATTGAAGCCGCATAAAGACATTATGAAAGATGAAGCCAAAGTATTACTGAAACGAGGGGATATGGAGAGTGTATAAAGCCAAAGTATTACTGAAACGAGGGGATATGGATAGTGTATAAGAGGAGAATGGCCTCAGGTACAGATTCTACTGGAAGCTTAAGGAACAACAGATACAATTCTTTGTATTAGTTTTGTGCAATTAGTATGATATGGTGTGCATAAAAACCTCCACATTTAAGAAGGAACAGTTACATTTTTATGGAAAAGGGAAATGGTTGAAGGAACAGTTGTATCTTTATGGAAAACAAAAATATCAATTTGAGCAACTAGAGACTGGCATCATTATTATAGAATGATTAAAAAGGATTTTTAGAATGAGGCTGAAATGTAAGGCTGTTGAAATAAGCGGGTGGATTTATAACTGGAAAAGCAGTAATGGAATATTATAGTAGATAAGGCATTTTAAGAATATAAAATGAAGAGGAAAGCAGTGGGCTGATACAGGGATATAGTACAGCAAAGGCTTAGAATCCATTATCACTCAATTGTTTTCATGTAGTTTAACAGTTAGTACTGTGAGCTACTATTCGGTACAGGGTTTGATTCTCTCGACCTTCATTTGCTTACTGTGCGACTCTGAGCAAGTCACTTACGCAGACAATGCTTCAGAAAAGTTGGTAATTTTGGCTAGGCCCCTTAATGAGGTCCTGGACCCATGATTTTGAAAGATCAAGGGTTTCGGGATAGATTTAATGCATTTAATAATACTTCACTAAGGCAATGATATGTAGACACATAAGAGGAATGAGTGGAAGTTGAAAGGCAAAGGAAAGAATGTCCATTGATTTTGACTTATGCTGATTATATTTTATGTAAGAATTGGTAAAACAAAATAAAGAGTAGGGTATGAAAAGATCAATTATAACTTAGAAAATGAAAGCTGAAAGCAAATAAAGACAAGCAAAGGGAATTATGGAAAATGAAAATGTGGCAGGTTAATACTTTTCAGATAGAGATCTTAAAGATGTCCTGACTGAAATCACTTTTGCAGTATTCCTGAGATATGGATTGTCACCACTGATGTCTGGCCTGGGTATCAAAGCTTTACCTTCCTGAAGTCATACTTTTGATGCATGACCTCAGCTTGTAAGCACAGGGGCATATAGACGTACATACGAATGTGTACCTCAGACTCTGTCACTGCCAGCCCAAATGCAGGATGTGCATCCATCGGACAAATCGCCATGTGGTCATTGGTACCGTTGCTTCACTGGATCATTTTGTCAGATAAGTGGCCCATTTGGGAACCTTCCTTTGTCTATTTTGTGTAACTATTTTTGTTCAAATTTGTTAGATGTCAGCTAGGAGGGGTAAGTGCAAGTGCAGTAGGCAGATTCCATACAAGGACTTACACAGTAAGTACCTTTTCTATTTAGGCCCAGAACATGATCACAGATCTTGCCCCATTTGTCTAGTGTTCATTCCCAAAACCTTTAGGTCGAGGCTTTCCTGTCTCAACACCTTTCTGGAAACTCAGCTTCTTAAACACCTCACCCATTCCAAGATGGCAGAATCAGTATCCTCAGACATCCCTCTTCCTCCTAAGAAAAAGTTTAAGAGGCCCAGAATGGGTGTGCAGTCTAATGTTTTGGACTCTAACATACCCACTGAGGTTGCAGAACACACAGCATGTCAGATTATCTGTCAGTTGCCTGCTGCTATCACAGGTCTCTGCTGTCCTGCAATATCATTGCAAATTACTACATTCAGGCTTGGATTATTCTTCTGTAAAAGATCACCTGTCTGCCATCACTGCCTGACTGCCTCTCAACTCCCTGCTTATGGCTAGAGCAGAAGTCAAGCTTTTCCTGAGTGGAGTTCTGCATCTTAACTCACCAAGGAAATCCATCATTCCCTCTTGGGATCTCAATTTTGTGCTGGAAAAGCTTGCATTGCTTCCATTTGAACCAGCATCTTCTGCCTCTTTAAAATTCTGGACTTGGAAAACTGTTCTACTCTTGGCACTCACCTCTTCCTGGAGATCTTCTGTGTCACACGCTCTCATGGACATTCTATCTTTTTCACAAGGACAGGGTGACTTTCTGGGCTAAACCATCCTTCATGCTTAAGGGCCTAAGGTCCCTCAATCAGGCTATTCACTTACCCACTTTCCTTCCCAATCCCCAAAACTTTTGAGAAAGAATCTTACATTCTTTGGATATTTACCAACAACTGAGATTTTATCTAGGCAAAACTAAGTCCTAGAGGGAGACTGACCAACTGTTTGCATCTTTTATGATCCCTAAACTGGTCAGCCAGTTCCCAAACAAACTGTTGTAACTTGAATCTCTAAGGCCATCACCTTCTGCTATTTGTACTATGGTAAATCTTTATCTTCCTGGCCAAATGCTCATACTAAGGCAGTGGCTTTCTCAGGGGCTTTTCACATGAGAATAAATGCAAGATCTATCTTGGAAGCTGCTACCTGGTCCTCTGCCTTTGTTAGTTCTGTCCTGTACAGTCTGCTACAGAGCCCATTTACTGACTACCCAGTCTCTCTTCTCTCTACCTCCTTCAACTCTGGGAATTATCCATGTCAGGAATACTGCAATTATTCATGTTAGGAATACTGCAGCAGTGATTTCAGTCAGGACATAGTACAATTTTGTAAGAACTTACTGAAACAGTAGATGCACTGCTGATCACTGTTGAAATATTTCTTCCCACCCTCCTACTCCTATTCTCTGTCTTATTTCAACCTTCTTCTCCCCCTCTGCTTTAACCTCTGCCCTGCTACATAGAAACAGAGGAGCTTACTTACCTATTCAAATTACTACACCCCTCTTAGCTGGGTGGTCTCCCTTTCTCAGTAGCTGGCTTTGAGATAGTCTGAGGTACATGTTCATACATTTGTCTATACACCCCTGTGTTTACAAGCTGATGTGCATCAGATGCCAGACTTCTGGAAGGTAAAGCTTCAGTACCCCATACAGATGCCAGCGGTGACAACCCATATATCAGGAATACTGCAACAGCGATCAGTAGGATGTGTACTATTATGTTAAGTTCTTACACAACTGTACTTCTTAGGTATTACATTTGGGATGGGACCTAAGGTATGAGAAACAGAATGCTATGATAGTTAAAAAGGAAGGAAATGTGAAATTTCTTCATTAGTTTATAGGTTCATAGGCTTATGAGAGATTACTAGGCTAACAGCTTGAGAGCCCTTACAAGCCTAGTCATTATAATCCGATTTTACCCAATGTATGGCCCTAGGGCCGAGAGGATGCCATGGATTTGTGCCTATGCATGGAGTATCTTACAGGTTGCCCCTGTCCGTAAGGGACCCCAGGTGTGAATTTGCAATTCTCCCATCCATTAATCCAAATTGAGTTTGAAGAGGGCCAGGGAAGGGCTATGCTTAATGTGAAAAGGAAGCTTTTTTCCTAAGAAGGGGCAATTTCTGAGACACATGTCTGTCTCTCTAGTGTGTTTGTTTGAGTCACTGTCTAAAGGCTTATTTAGGATGGACATATCTAATGCCAGGACAATCAGAAGTATGATTACTTTTTTATAATGGTTTGGGGCAGTAGGTTTGATCATCTAAAGAGAGGGATATTGTACATATATAATATAAACTATTATTAATAAAAATGTAAAAGGGAGTTTTAATTTGTTAAGTATATGTTATTTTACTTTTGCCTTTTTTATATTTCTGTGGACAATCCAAGAGAGGAATAACAGATAATTTTGAGAATGGTTTTCAAAGAAAGGCACATAAATTTGAGTGAAGAACTGGAAGCAAAGGGAAGAAAAAAACTAGATATGAGAGATGTCTTCAGTAAAATAATGAAAATGTTCAATGACATTTATGGAGAAACTGAGAAAGAAAGAAAAAGAGTTTTATTCTGCTTACTAATGTATTTATGTATTTGTTTAGTGAGGTAGAACACTGGTCCATTTAGACCATTTTCAGCTCAGCCTGGGACTTACAAACCAAAAGAGTGAAAACCAAAGCATGACAATAGTACAGTAACAGACTATTATAAACAGTATATGTGCAATTCACACCACATGTGGATAAAAAAAAAAACATGCCTCAACAAAAATGGAAAATGTGTTGTAAACTTGATATGTGATTACAGTGTTTAAAAGATGAAAGGGTCATGGAAATGTCCCAACAGTATACAATTTTGAAGTTTTGGGGAAATTAGAGGCAGATTGTGGAGGAATAAAAATGGATTATTTTTATTTAATTTCTCCACGTCTTTTGGGTTTCCAATACCATGATGGAAATGGACCCTGTTCCTAAGTCAAGGTAAGCTTTTCATGAAATTACTGTTGTTTCAGCCTTTGATGTTTGCCAGTAGCACTTTTCTCAGCATCTGCAATGTGCCAGCATTGACTCCTTCTGTAATTCATACCGAGTTACATGTATTAGTAACATGATTGAGTACAGATGCACAGAGAGAAGTAATGAGGAAACATAGGAAGCACGTAGGTAAAGTAACCTAAAGACGGCAAGAAAATATTAGTAATGACACCAAGTGAATGTATAATATGCATGTTTAATCTGTGATATAAAAATATTAGTAATGACACCAAGTGAATGTATAATATGCATGTTTAATCTGTGATATAAAAATATTAGTAATGACACCAAGTGACTGTATAATATGCATGTTTAATCTGTGATATAAAAATATTAGTAATGAAACCAAGTGACTGTATAATATGCATGTTTAATCTGTGATATAAAAATATTAGTAATGACACCAAGTGACTGTATAATATGCATGTTTAATCTGTGATATAAAAATGCCAGGCGGGTATCCTCATTTTATGTGATTGTTCCTATCCTGTAGCATTTGCATCATGCCTGTTAAAGAGCTGGCCTTTCCAGCCATCTAATCTCTTATGGATGAAACTATTGTCTTTATTTGATCTGGGATAGTGTCTCAGAGTTTGTGTTCAGGTCAGAAAAGGAATATTCAGTACATTTCATATTTTGTAAGGTTTGTAGATTAGGAATAGATATTTGATAACACCTTAAGCTGTAAAATGGCTGTGGCCTATCTGGGATTCTTTGCAAAGCCAGGATAGGATTCCCTGCTAACAAGCCTAAAGATCATGGTACCTAGTAGAAAGGCAATTTTTTGGGAGATTGATAGCCATTTGGCTTATATTAGGGTCTATAATGATGATGATGTATATTTAGGTCTTATAAGAAATATTTCTTAGAATTCACTTGTGAGACTCTGGGAAGCATAATTCATGAAAGTATATGTGCCAGACTGGAAATACAGCACTTACATGCATACAAATATTTCAAGCATGAGCATTAATGGCCTTCTAGCCTGCCAATATACCAAACCAGTTGTTCCTATAATAAATGCCCAGGCTTTTCTTAAAAATATCTAAACTAGTGCTTGCTTTAACGTAATTGGTAGTCTATTCCATACATCAGCTGCTCTTTCACAGAACGAATAGTACATTTCTCATTCCTATAGAAACTTCTACATAGGTTATCTGATGGTTGTCCACTACTTTTTAATAATCCCAAACATTCCCAGAGGAAGTTGTCTCTAAATGTCCTATATACCTGAATAAGGCCACTCTTAAATATCTATATGATTCACTGTACAAGTTCAGATATTTCAATCTTTCATAATAACTTAAATTTTCACATCCATGGATGCCCTTGGTATATCTCTACTGCATTCTTTCCACTTTACTCATGTTTGTTTTCTTATACGGTTTCCGTACTATTTCATTCTCAAGTTTAGGTCTAATGTAATTAATAAACCATGCCTTCATAATTTCTGATTTCCTAGACTTTATAAATCTTTTTATAGAACCTCTAGCTCTATAACTATCATTAACTGATTGGTTGATTTGATTAGAAATACTCAAATCTGGCTATACCCATATACCCAGGTCCTTAAATGAATCTACAGTTTCAATCATCATCAGCTGTATTAAATATTTACCTTTCAATTTATGTCTCAGAAATCTCGTAACGTTAGTCTTTGATGCATCTATCAGCATATTCTTCTCCTGTCATGAGGATCAGTGTTCAATTTAGTCAAGTTCTTTACCCTGTCTGCAACGCATGTAATCAATTTACCTAATTTCAGGTTATCTGCATACAGTCTGTAGAACACCTCAGATAAAAAAGATAGATCTGAAAGATACAAACTAAACAAGTAAGGGCCTAGAGGACAGAAATCTCAGGGACACCTTGACTGTAGCCAAGAATTTCACCAGTTCAATTGCTATATGATACTTGCTGGCTGTCCTATTTGTAAGCCATGCAGCTATCCATCTTATCAAGAGTAAATCAATATGTACTTGTTCTAATTTATTGATCAGTGTTTTGTGTATGATCCTGTCAAATGCTCAAGTTAAATCAATATAAATGACATCATAGTGCAATGTTTCATTCATAGCTGTTATATAGTTATAGAACATCTTGTCACAGGTAAATGTAGAGAAACACCAAGTAACAAAAAGCATAAAAATGGAGCGGGATACAAGAATAAATAAAATTTATTAAGTGCTTTCGTCAAATATTAGGATCGACTTCTTCAGAAAGCCAGACAGTCGGAAAGACCATCCTTTTATACATAAAACAATTAAGTCATTAGTTGAATAAAATTTAATAATTAGGCATAGAAATGCTTAAAGAAATATACTCCCTTATTTTCTAAATTGTTTCTTTCTTAATAAAATAAACCATTACATAGTACCACTGTTTACCACAATTTAGAAAATAAGGGAGTCTATTTCTTTAAGCATTTCTGTGCCTAATTATTCAATTTTATTCAACTAATGACTTAATTGTTTTATGTATAAGAGGATGGTCTTTCCGACTGTCTGTTATTCTGAAGAAGTCAATCCTAATATTTGACAAAAACGTTTAATAAATTTTATTTATTCTTGTATCCTGCTCCATTTTCGTGGGGGGTTTTTTATTATCTTGTTACAGGTAGTAATAGATATATTTTTAACATATGCATGCTGATATATAGTTTCAAGTAATGACCTTTCCAGTTCTGACAATAATTTATCCAGTATCACCTTCTCCATTATTTTCCATAACATGAAAGTAAACTTGTTTCTATATGACTCTGGGTTTGTCCTACTCCCCTTTCTCTTAAAGACAGGTTTAACATGTGCATGTCTCCAATCTTGATGAATTTAATTTTCCATATCTTTTGGGTTTCTAATACCATGATGGGAGTGGACCTCATTCCTAAGTCAAAGTATGATTAAAGTTCATGAAATGAATATTGTTTCAGTCTTTGATGTCAGCCAGAAGTGCTCTTCGCAGCACCCACAATGTGCCCAGTAATGACTCCTGCAATTCTTACTGAGTTACATGTATTGGTAACATATCTAAATATGATTGTAGATTTTTTTTATAAGCCCTGTTCCTCCTACTACTATTGGAATATCTGGGTATCTTTCTTCCACATTGCTCTTGTTTCTGCCTGTAAATTCTTATATTTTATGACTTTATGTCTCTCTGTATGCAAGACACTGTATTCACTGAGTGTGATGATTTCAATGATCAATGCTACTTTTGTCTTCTTTTCATGGACCACTATACCCGGTTTTCTAGCATCTGTCTTTTGAACTGTTGGTAATGGGTGAGCCCATGTGATGTAGACTTCATAATTTTCTATGATGCTTTGTGGCTCATATTTCCAGTGTTTTTCAGCCACTTCAATACCATAATGTTTGTACAATCCCCAGTGCAACAGTCTTGCCACATTATTATCCCTTTCAGTATACAGTCCTTCTGCCATTAGTATGTTGCAACCAGCAACAAGGTGTGCAACTGTTTCCAATTTTGTTTTACAAAACCTATATTTGTCTGTTATCCCACATGTTCAATGAACTTTGTAAACTGTGTACATAGCTCACTATCTTGTGCTTCTTTTGGATTGAATTTGCCTCTCCTTAACCATTTCTGTGTTTGCTCTTGATCGACATAAGGTTCTTCTAGAAATTTTCTATACTTGCAACTATATTTATGCATTTTCCACATTTCTTGCCTTCTCATCTGGTCCTTCACCTTATATTCTTTCTTTTGTTTTTTGGCACATTCAGTTGCTGCCTGATTTTTATCTTCTTATGGTTTGATTTCCATTCCTGCTTGATGCCGATATGCTTCTGCTAGCCAAAGCAGGGAAGTCATCTTAAATTTATTCTCCTCATGTTTCAAAACTTTCACTATGTTTGAGTCTTGTGAGGTCAGTAGATAAGTGTGGAGTCCCATGCTTGCAGATCTATACATGTAATCAATTTCAAGGAGGCCCATCCCTTCTTCGGAACGGGAAAAATATAATCCTGGGTATGCATTGATTTTTATAAATCATTTGATGAGCATGAAGCATCCTTCTTGTTTTCCTATCTAATCTATCAAATATGTTTTGGGGCCAGTCAATCACTCCAAAAGTGTAGGTTAGGACAGGAAGAGCAAATTGGTTTATAACGTGGATTTTGTTCCTAGATGTCAACACTATTTTCAGGATTAATTTAAGTATTCTAAAGTATTCCTTACTAAGTGTTATTCACATTTGTTCATGTTTTATTGTTTATCCTTCATCAATTCCCAGATATTTATGCACTCCCTCTTGCTCAAGTTCTTTTATATCACATTATTGTCCCAAATTGATGTTTTCTTAGTGCTGCAGTTTTTCTGCTTTAAAGGTTGCTTTTGCACATTTATCAAGCCCAGATGACATTCTTATATCATCTGAAAACATTTTAACAACTTGCAGTTGTACGTTCAGTTCCTCATCTGATGAGCTATACAGTTTCAGATCATCAACAGAGAGAAGATGAGAAGTTTTTACACTTTGATGTTTTCTAGGAGCCAAATTACAGCCATGGCCTAAGCTAAGTACACAGCTTAATGGGTTAAGGGCAAGACAGAATAGCAGCAGTGACAGATAGTCACCATGGAATATCCCCCTTTTAATTTTTATCCCTAGAATAATAATTTGTCCTTTATCATGGCCTAATTGCAAAGTGGTCTGCCACTGTTTCATGATCATTGTAATGTAATTGATCAGTGTAGGGTATATCTTTTACATTTTTAAGCCCTCTTTTATCCATGAATGTGGGATACTATCAAATGCTTTTTTGTAGTCAATCCATGCCATACTTAGATTCTTCCCCATTTTACAGTTCTCCAGTTTGACTTTATTTAACAACAAGTGATCCTTTGTTCTATATGACTTTCTTTTATTGTTCTTTTGTTCTACTGCCAATATTAAGTTTTCTTCTAAATGACTATAACATCCGTCAGCATCAATTCCAGTGTATAGTTTATCAGTCGTCGGAAGACAAGTTATTGGTCTGTAATTTCTAGGGCAGCTTGTAGGTTCATTCTTAAGTAGGAGCATTGTTTTTCCTGTTAGCCAGGTTGGTGTCTGTTTGGGGTGCTCAAATAAATAGTTCTTACTCACGGCTAAATCTTCCTGCAAAGATGTTAATACTTTTAACCAGAAGTTAGGTACTGCATCTAGGCCTGGGGTTTTCCAGTTAGAGGCTTTTCTTAACTTTGTTTCAATCTCTCTGGCTGTTACTTCATCCCATTTCATATCCTGTACCTTTAAACCTCTTATTCTTTCTGTTACTTCTTTTGTCCATTTAGCATCTTTATTATGTTCCACAGGATCTTCATAGATACTTCTCCAAAATGTTTTGATTTCTTCTTTTTTGGTGGTCTTTCAATTCATTTTACCTTATTTCCCAATTCTTTTTGGGTTATCAATAAATTTATTCTTTTTTGTTCCACCTGTGCTGAGATTTTTTAGTTTGTTATTTGCGATAGTGCATGATAGATCCTGATCTGCTCCAATACTGCGCATTGCCTTTATCACATCTATCATTCTAAGTATTTTTGTTGATATGTTCTCTCTTCCATACTCTTCCAACAGTGACACTTGTCTTAACTGTTTTATAGTTTTCTCTATTCGATGCTTTCATGATGGTATTCGATTTCTCCTCTTCCTTTCCCCTCACTACCCTGTGTTCTTGTGGTAGAACTTTATCAGTTATTAAATTAGCTGCACATTAATATATCCTGTTTAGTTCTGTTATATTGCATGGATCTCTATGGACAGTCCTAATTACTGTGGTCATTTGTTTTATCAAACTTCTGACATTTTGGGTTTATTGACGTTCTGCAGTCTATTTCTTTCATTGATCTTAATATGTCTGTCTCTATTAAGTCAAGCAACTCTTCTCTTAGCTTGTTTTCTTCTAAACTGAGGGTACATTTTTTGTTTTCCATTTCCTGTGGCCATTCTACAGAAAGTTCTATGGCACATTCTCTTCAATTTCATTCTGTGCCACCCATTGCTCTGTCATATTGGAACTCACTGGTCTATCACTCCTCAACATTAACTGCGTCAGAGTTTTCACAGTTTACTATTCCTTCCCTTGCTGTCCAGCTTCAAGTGAACGTTTATACTGGTTTCCTGTGGAAGCCTCCAAAATATCTTCATATGGCACCTGCCCAACTGCTTCCCATTCCACTGGTTTCCCCTTAATTTGCATGTCCATTGCTCTATCCTGTTGTGCTGCTTTCTGAATTAGATTTTCTACACTGAATCCTTCACTTCGGAGGTACTCCATAACCTCAGTTTTTATTTCTTAACTTCTCAATTACTAATCTCCTTTTCTACTTTTCGTCTTTGTCTTCTTATTTTTTGTATTGTAAAGTTTTCCATGTCCAGATTTCTTCATCTGTATTTCTCTTCAGATATCTTTTGTACTGCTCTTTTTGTATTGATTAGTTTTGCATTCTCCTTTGTAATCGATATCACATATTAAATCTCCTTTTCTTTCCCTTGTCCATATTTCTTCTTCAGATGTCTCCTGATCTTCTTGTTTCTCCTTACTTTGGGGACTAATTCCATCATGCTGTGATATATCTTGTGTTAGACCTTCTACATCAAATCTTTCACTTCGCAGGCATTCCATAACTTCAACTTCTATTTTTTTACTTCTACTTTATTAATCTTCTTTTCTACATTCCCCTCTTTGTGATATTTTTTTTATTGTGAAAATTTCCATGTCTGGATACCTTTGCCTGCATTTCTCTTTGAATATCTTTGGGGCTGCCTTCTTTATATTGATTTTATTTTATTTATTTTATTTTTATTTTACATTTGTTTACTGGGAAAGTCCGACTGGAAGAAGGTCCATTTACAGAGGAGGCCCGGGGAGAAAAGCTCCATAACATAACAGTACAAATACAACAAATGACAAAAAAAATTCTGTACGGAGGCATATATACAATCAGAGCTCCATGTCTTTATATAACAACACATAATCCACAAATGACAGAAAATTTCTATACAGTGGTATATATACAATCAAGGAAATTTTTTTGTATCTTAGTTTGATTTGAGCAACCTTGGTATATATATATATATATATATATATATATATATATATATATATATATATATAGATATATATATGTATATATATATATATAGCATAACTTTGAATTCCCATTTGGTAGTACAAAGCATAAAGATGAAGGAATGGAATCTGGAAAATAATGCTATTTGGGAGATATGTCATAGCGTGAGAAATAGTTTGTAGGATAGTAGTTCCTGATAGGGAGTATTTGAGTAGTACAGAATAGCTGAGGTAAGCAGTGAGGAGATGAGGTGTGGCAAGTTAGGAGGAGAGCAGAAAAGATTTTATGTGATACAGGGACAGAGCCATGATTGCAAGAGGTGAGACTTTAGTGATGTCTTGAAAAGTGAGATGGATGGTGCAGAGGAGATACTTTGGGGGAGGTTATTCCATTCCCTAGCAATGGTGTGGGAGAACAGACTTTTCCCTGCAGTGTTATTGGCTTTGGTTATGCAGTGCAGGGTTTTGTTGGACGAGCATAGAGGGTGATTTGCAGAATATCGGTTTAGAAGTTGGTTTAGGGCTGGGATTTTCTTAGGGTTCCTTATTATGATGAAGGCAAGGACTAATTGGTGACAGCTAATTAGTTGAGGGAGTTCTAACCACTGTAGTTGCTTTAGGGCAAGACAGTGAAGACTTCTAAAAGTGGAGTTGTTAGCGAATTTTACAATTTTATTGTAAAATGACTCTAGTTTGTTTAGCTTTGTTTTCCTGATATGAATTAGGATTGGTGATGCATACATTAGGGTAGACAAGAGGTGGCTTTGGGCTAAGGAGATTCTAGCTTGGTCTGATAGGAACTATCTGTGTTTGTATAGGGTTCCTAGTGTCTTATGTACCTTTGTGATGATTTGTGAGATATGGACATTAAAGTTTAGATTGTTATCTATTTCAACCCTGAGCAGCTTAGTGTGAGGGGAGGGGGAGATTGTGGTCCCATTTTTGGAGGTGATAGTGAAGGTAGGAGGTGTGGATTTGGATTTATCGGGGGTAAAAAGGAGTAATTTGGTCTTGTCGGGGTTTAGAATGAGTTGGATATCGGTAATCCATTGTTTCACAGAGCAGAAGGATTCTTGGGTAAGCTTTTGAAGAGTGGTTATGGATGGAGCTGAGCAGATTAGGGTGGAGTCATCTGTGTACTGTATAAGTGATGTATGCAGGGTGGAAGTATGCAGTTTGTTAGTGAAAATGGTGAATAGTAGAGGACCCAGTATTGATCCTTGTTGGATGCCTATAATAGTTGGTAATAGAAGAGATAGTGTACTTTGTCATTTAACTGATTGTTCTCTATCGGAGAGATAGCTTCTAAACCATGAAGAAGTAGAGGGGGTGAAGGGTAAGGTTGCCAGAGTGTCTAAGAGTAGGTTATGGGAGACCATATCAAATGCTTTTGATAGATCTAGGAATATGGCTGAGATGAATTTGTTGTTGTTTCTTAGATGGTTAATCTGATTAGTAAAGGAGAGTAGAGCAGTGGTTTTGCTATGATTTGGGCGGAAACCATGCTGTGTGGGGGAGAGGAGGTTATGGAACAGCCAGTCAGGAGGAGAAGGGAAACAGTTGCACCACACTTACAGTCTCACATAAAACAGTCATACATGCACCAGCAAACAACACACATAAATACTCAGAAACATACTTGGAGGCTCTAAATGAAAATCTGCCTAAGCAGCAGAGACCTCCAAAGCAGACATCCAAGCAACCTCCACCCTCAAACAAAAAACACGTATCACATACTTCACAAAGTCAGTGTGCCAAGCAACCGCAGCCCATAAGGCACAACAACACACCCAATACACTAGTAATAGGTGACTCTATAGTCAGGCACACTGACGTTCCACTCACTAGACTGAACAAGGAGAAGGTTACTGTGAGCTGCCTGTCGGGTGCCAGGATCCGCCACATAACACAAGCACTCAGGTCACTCCAAAACAAGTACAAATATGACTCTGTCATTGTACATGTTGGTGTGAACAACTTGAGACGTACCTCCCTGGACTACATGAAAAGAGACATAGAGGAGCTCTCTGATCATGTAGCCCAGGCCGATATGACACTGACCCTGAATAGCATCTTGCCCTCACCAAGAATGATGCCACAGTATGAGGAAATAATGATCAGTTTTAACAATTGGCTAAGCTATTGGTGTGATTCAAAGGGGATCCGGTGTCTGTCAGCCTGGGACGACATGCTCGACAAGCCATGCTGCTTCACCAGAGATGGCTTGCACCTCTCACCCTTAGGCTTTCGAATACTGACCAAGGTTCTTGCCACCCCCAAAGTGCCTTTTTTAGGCAAGTCTCAAAAGACAAACCCGCCTCCATAAACAACACAAGAAACCAAAAACTGAGGGTAATGCTACTCAATGCCAGAAGTCTAAACCTCAAAATGCACGCACTCGAGGCACTCCTTAGCATGGAGCAAATCGATATCTGTGCAGTAACAGAAACCTGGTTCAAAGCTCCAGAGAGCACCCCAGCACTACCAGGCTACAACTCATACCATAACCTTTTGCCCCAGAACCTGGACCGAAATACAAAAGGAGGGGGTGTATCCATTTTCATAAAGGATACCCACACCTCCAGGTTAGTAGCACAGCACGAGGCCTCGGAGACCATCCATGTGCAACTAACAGTGGGCAAAGCTGCTTTTCAGATCGTAGCCTGCCTTGTCTCAGGACCCCCACTCAGCATTCCTGAGAACACTGGAAAATATAAAGGTCCTACCAAACACCATGATATTGGGAGATTTCAACTACACAAACATTGACTGGGAGAATTACTCAAGTACAAACTCCCTTGCCCAACGCTTCCTAGAGTTTATAAACTCAAACGCCCTGGAACAGCTGGTCACCACACCCACTAGAGGTGACAACATACTGGACCTGATCATCACCAACATGGGGGATCAGTGCTCCACACCAGAGGTAAACCCCTCACTGGTAAGATCAGATCATAAACTAATCACACTGGACATCCACATCCCAACCCCACCCCCAGTCAAGGAAACCACTGTGAAAAACTTTTCAAAAGCAAACTTCACACTTCTCAAGACCAAGGTGGAAAATTTCAAAGCCCCCTTGATAAAGGATAATGCTACCCAAACCGCAGAATCCTTTACAAGTGCATTCTATGAGCATCTGCAGGGATGCATGGATCAAGCCATCCCAAGTAAAACCAAGACTCACTCCTCCAAAAAGAGGAAACCAGTCTGGTGGTCCCCGGCCATAAATAAGCTATACAACAGAAGGAGGAAACTACTACATGACAGAGCAAAATCCCAAAAAGGAAAGGCATCCCTGATCAGTATCAGCAAGAAACTACTATCCCTCATAAAATCATCCAAGGCCAGTTCAAAAGAAAAATTGCCAAAGACTCTAAAGATAACCACAAAGCCTTCTTTAGCTATGTCAAAAATTTAGGTGGCAACTCTCAGATATGCTCTGAGCTAGTGCAAAATGGCTAAACATACACTGAACCAACTGACATTGCCAACATCCTGGCTGACAAGTTCAGTGCAAACTTTACCCCACCCCCACCCCACACCCCCAAAACGGCCCGTGTCCATCCCAGAAGAATGCGGAGCCCCAGACATCATGGACATGCAGGTAAAAACAGCCCTCTCCAAAGCTAAGAACACAGCATCAATGGGGCCAGATGGTGTCCCAGGCTGCCTCTTACATGAGCTCCAAAAGGAGCTAAACCCTCACCTAATTTCACTGTTCAGACTCAGCCTTACCACAGGCTATGTACCTAAAGAATGGCATACAGCAAAAGTCATCCCGCTCCACAAAGGTGGTGCCACAACAGAACCTGGGAACTATTGCCCTATAAGCCTGACTAGCCTTGTCTGCAAAGCTATGGAGTGAATCATCATGGAACTCATAAACAGAGACATTGGGAACCTCCAGACACTGGACCCTACCCAATTTGGCTTTGTTAAAGGCAGATCCTGCCTCCTAAACCTAGTTGGCTTCTTTGAAACAGTTACCAAGGCCATAGATGAAGGGAAGGTAGTCCACACAGCCTACCTGGACCTCGCTAAGGCCTTCAACACCATTCCCCACTCTGGCATCATAGACAAGCTCCCCAGCTTGAACATTAACCCCTATGTCATGAGATGGGTGGCCAACTGGCTCACCGATAGAACACACATGGTCAGAGTTGCGGGTGCCATGTCCGACTCTAAATCAGTTACAAGTGGCGTCCCACAGGGCTCGGTCCTGGGTCCCCTCCTGTTCGGTATATACTTCTCTGAGGTACAGGCAAGCAAGGGAGGACAATGGCTGACCAAGTTCACAGATGACTGCAAACTGGGGGCCATAATCATCTCTCCAGCTGACACAGACATCTTCCAGAAGGGTCTTACAGAGACAGATACCTGGTGTCAAAACCATGGCCTCAAGCTGAATGCCAAAAAATGCATAGTCATCCCCTTTGAAAAAAACAACGTGCCCACGAATTACCACATAGGTGGTAATCCACTAGGTACGGAAAATGTAATTAGGGGCCTGGGGACCCAGGTAGATAGCAACCTCTCCTTTGATAATCACATTGCCAAAGTGGTTAGAAATTCCTCCTATGTAGCCCACCTAATCATGAAAGGGTTCACCTCTAGATCAAGAGAGGTCATTGTCCCCCTCTACTCATCACTCATTAGGCCCATAATAGAGTACAATGCCCCATTTGGCATGTACCTTACTCGACACCTGCAACAGCTGGAAAGACCACAGAAGTACCTCACCAAGAGGATCATGGGCCTCAAAGAGATGCCCTATGCAGCTCGACTAAAGAAACTCCAGCTCTACTCCGTTGCTTACCACCTGCTCAGAGGTGATCTCTGCCTGACGTATAAGGCCATGTCCAACCCGGAATTAATAGACATGCTCCACCTCAAGAAAACCAAATCCTTTAGAGCCACACTCTCCAGTGAATTAAACCTCAGCACAACAAGCATTTCTCCCCGGGCCTCTGCTAAAAACAGGATCTGTGGAACCTAGTCGGACTTTCCCGGTCAACAAATGTTAAATAAATAAAATAAATAAATAAATAAAAAAAACAATAAACAGGACATGCTTGAGGGATAGATTCCTGTCCCAGAGACTTCCCTCACTCTGGAATAGAATCCCAGTTTATGTTAGGCAGAGCCCCTCGCTGACTCTCTTCAAGAGGAATCTTGACAAGTGAATGGAAAATCGTAAATTTACCCCTGGGATCACTTCAGTGGCCCTTCTAGACAGAGGCCCAGGAAACTAATTTAAAAGGGAGGCGAAAGCCAACAAATTCTGGCTAGGCTTATAAATGCCTAGTACCCACCTATGAACCTATGAACCTATAAGAAGTGCATTACCTGGGTGTGAATACATTTCTCCAGAAGCTTGGAAAGGGGAGACAAGATAGCAATTGGCTGGTAGTTTGTTAGTTCATAGGAGTTTCCACCTTTGTGAAGGAGAATTATATGTGACACTTTCCATAGATGGGGTACGTAGGTTTCTTGTATAGAGCAGTTTATAAGAATTGAGACAGGGTAGACTAGTGATTCTGCAGCTAATTTTAGAAATTTTGTGGGTAAACCGTCTGCTGCGGGTGTGATGGGTTTTAGTTTAGAGAGTAGCTTTTTAACTGAAGAGGTTGGTATAGGTGAGAGTGTGAAGGTGGGTATGTTAGTTTGTTCTACAGTTGGGGTGGGTTTAGTGTTCTTGTTGGATAGTTGGATAGATAGTGCGGGGATAGATTCTGTAAAGTGATGGTTGAATTCTGAAGCTACGCTATCATTATCAGAATTGTTGTTGGGAGATGGAGTGGTGGTTTTGCCCAGTTTTAGAAGGGTATTGATGGCCTGCCAGAACTTTTGGGGGTTTCTAGAGTGCTTGTTTTGGATGTCTAAGAAGTAGTTCTTTTTACCTACCTTTGTTTGGGTTTTTGCCTTATTTTGTAGTTCATGATATTTCTGTCTGTCTTGGATAGTGTTATTCTTTTTCCAGTTTTTCAAGGCATTGTCTCCGGCTTTTATTAAGGCTTTTGTTGTCCTATTTAGCCATGGGGCATAGTTAATTTGGCTCGCCTTTACATAAATATTGACCATATCAAATCTCTCTTTCTTTCCCATGTCCATATTTCTTTTTTATACTTTTCAAAAATATCTAGGTTTTGTTCTTTATATTTTTGCATTTCCTCAGATCCTTCTTTTTCCAAATAGATCAAAGTTTCTTGGTCTATATATTGTTTTTCACAAATCTTTTGTATTAATGACCACAAATTTTTATTTGAAGCTGTTGACAGTTTTTTTTGTGGAAGTGTTTTTCTTTCTTCTAATTTATCTGTTAATCTTTTTGTATATCTTGTGTCTGGAAATTCTGGGCTTTTTGCATAATAGTAACAATGCATAATTTATTTCTTATTCTCAATAGTCCACCCTGTCTGTTCTTTGACCCATCAGTTTTTGTGATTTTTGTGGACTGATGCTTTCTTCTATGACAGGAAGGCCATCTTCCCCCTGGGCTTGGCCTGGCCTCATTGTAAGAACATTATCCTATTTTGAAGATTCTACACTGTAATTTTTTTCCAGTCCTGGCACCAGTGCACCTACCAGGATTGGGCACTTTTTTATCCTGGTTCTTGTGCACCCAACTATCTTTTTTAATTTTTGACGTACTTCTGTCCATGATATATGCTGTATAAATACAGTCTATATATCAGTGTTGCCTTGGTGAAATTTTGTGAAAAACAATGTCTTCTTTGAAGGTACTCACCAAGACTTGAGAATGAATTCAATTTCAGCAATACTACTCTCCTTTTATTGTTGACTTTTCATCTCTCCATTCAGACCTAGGAATAATGGTATTGCAAGTTCTTGCTGATGTGTTCTTAGGTCATTATTACTAATTCCATCTCTTCCCTATGCTTTGCTTAGATCCAGTTTGCATGGTTGTTTTTTCAATATAATCTAATATGAATTCTGTGTCATGTGGATGTCATTAGGACAATTCATCACCCCTTTGTGGAGCCAAACTACATTGCATAAGATTTTGTAGATAAACCTACAATAACCTGTTATGTTTGAGAATACATTTTTGAATCTATACAGTTTATCAATCTGTATCTCTTTACTCCTTCCACATCTTATGTATCTATACAATGGTTTCCTATTATGCTCAATATTGTCATATATATTTTCTTCAATTCTTGATTTTGTCTCACACTATGTTTAATTTATTTGTCCAGCTTGTTTATTTCAGTTTTCAAAGTTGTAGTCTTTTCCATTTCTTATATTTGTTGCCTCTCATATTAATCAAGTATCTTGTTCTCATGGCAATATATTCTTCTGATGTTGTGTACCTAGACTATGATGTTAAATATATATTTTTTTATTTTTTTGCATTCAAACAATTTATCTTTCAAAACGTTCTTCATTCCTTCTGCAGTTTTCCCACTGAATGTATCACTCCAATTAGTTTTACATAGTGACGGTTTTGCTTCCATATAATCTGTTATTAATCTTTTGTGCATTGGTTTAGATTTCAGTTTGTCAGAATTATCTAGCAACAAATTAACCTTTATAACCCCATGATCACTGCACATCCATGGTGGTAAAACTTGAAATGAACAGTAATTTCTTTAGGAACACAAGCAATGTCTAGTATGTTCTCTTAACTGGTAAGCCTTTTTATAGTCTGAAGCATTGCTATTCCTGGGCTTACGTTGTGAATAATTTCCTTACTAATGTTGTTGAATCAACATTATTCTAGATTTTGGTAAATTTATGTCCCCAGCCACTATTATTCTTCCCTCCTTTATTTCTTAAAAGAAATGTATGAATTCCTCTAGGTCATCAGCACTTGATTTTGGTGATCTATACACTCCAACAATTGCTAAATGTTCCAGGGTTGTCTTTATTGTCACAGTTACACAATCTATAAAACTGGTGTTATCACTGACCATGTAATAATCACAGGCCTCATAACTATCTTTAATCCCTATCATAACACCTCCACCTGATTTTTGTTAGAATGTCTGTTACAGTAAAAACATTTGTACCCTGACAGAACTGGTTTCCAGCCATTGTTCTTTAATCATGTTTTGCAAACAATAGCATCAATCTTGTGGGAACGCAGCAAATTTTCCAATTAAAAAAAAAATATTATTAGTGTTCCTAGCATTAACAACCATCAGAAATGCATTAAATGTTGCTATCTGTGAACTGTTAAATTTTCTACCTGTTAAATATCCTGCCTTGTGTTTGTCAAATACTGCAAAATATCTGCTGCAAAAATTCTCTCCCCTGATCTTGACAAATGCATTTCATCCTGTCAGAACACGTGTGCCCAAAATTAGGCTTGCATTCTCTACAGATTTCCATTTTTTTTTAAATGGGACATATTTTTCATGTAAGTATTTACTTAAAAAATCTTTTCATTCACAGTGACCTGACTCTCCTTTCTATATGTGATTTGTAAAAAATACATACTAAGTAACACCTCTACAAGCTATGCTATCTAAGAGGGCTGTACGTTACTTGCAAACAGTCAGAGTCCTTGCGGATGAGGTCATTTGTACCGACATGAATAAAATAGACTCATACTTTCTTACATTAAGGTGTTCTAAGGCCTGTCTCACATCCATTATTTTTGCTCCTGGCAAACGTAACACTATTTGATGTTCATTATCTTCTCTGCAAATATAAGTATCAGTTCATCTAATAATCTAATCTTCAATTACAAGAATACCTTTTCTGACCAGATATAAAGAATCTTCATAGGGTCATAGGTAGATACTAGGCTATTAGCCATAGGGCCTATATAAGCCTAGTCAGAAAGGTACCCTGGCTTTCACCACCCAAGAAAATTATTTCCCTGTGCCCCTGTCGAGCAGAGCCACAGAAGTGATCCCCGAGGTGAATTTCCCATTTCCCATCCAATCATCAAGATTTTTCTTGAAGAGTGCTAATGAGGAGCTTTGTTTGACATAGAAAGGTAGTCTGTTCCAGAGTATGGGAAGTCTCTGGGACAGGAATCTATCCCTCCAGCGTGTTCTGTTTATTGTGGTGACAAGGTTTAGGTCCCTAGAGCATGTAGCTCTAAGGGATTGGGATTTCTTTAAGTGGAGCATGTCCAACAGCTCTGGGTTTGACATAGTTTGTATGTTAGGCAGAGATCAGAGATAGCGGCCCTAGGTCAACTGGTGCCCTAGGCAAAAGGGCTCCATGGCGCCCCCCCCACCACACTACCTGGTACCCCCATCCTGGTCTATCTACATCAAATAAATACTGGAAAAGCGCCCCTGTTTGACCGGCGCCCTAGGCGGCCGCCTAGTTGGCCTATGCCTAAGGCCGGCTATGAGGCCAGTAATCCTCTTTGTGAGGTATTTCTGTGGCCTTTCCAGTTGTTGTAGATGTCTTGTGAGGTACATACCAAAAGGGGTGTTGTACTCTATAATGGGTCTAATGAGTGATGAGTAGAGGGGAACAATGACTTCTTTTTTTCTGGATGAGAAACCTTTTGTGATGAGGTGAGCCACGTAGAAGGATTTCCTGACCACTGTGGCAATGTGATTATCAAAGGAGAGATTACTGTCCACCTATGTCCTAAGGTCTCTTATCACACTTTCAGCATTAAGTAGACTACCACTTATGTGGTAGTTCATGGGTACAGAGTTTTTACCAAAGGGGATGACAATACACTTTTTGGCATTGAGCTTCAGGCCATGGCTTTGACACCAGGCATCTGTCTCTGTGAGGCCCTTTTGTAGTATGTTCACATCGTTGGGAGTTTTGATTATGGCTCCTAGTTTGCAGTCACCTGCAAACTTTGTTAGCCAAAGACCTTCTGTGTTAGCCTGTACTTCAGAGAAGTAGATACCAAACAGGAGAGGACCCAGGACTGAAATCTGTGGTACTCCACTTGTCACTGGTCTGAAGTTGGATTTGGAGTCTGCTACTTTCACAGTGTGGGTTCTGTCCGTGAGCCAGTTGGCAACCCATCTTGTGACATAGGGATTTATACCTAGTTTAGTGAGCTTATCTATAATTCCAGAGTAGGGGATGGTGTCAAAAGCCTTGGCGAGATCTAGATAAGCTGTGTGAACCACCTTACCCTCATCTATGGCTTTGGTGATTGCTTCAAAGAAGTCAATCAGGTTTAGGAGACATGATCTGCCTTTTACAAACCCAAACTGGGTAGGGTCCAGTGTTTGGGGATTACCAATGTCTTTGTTTATGAGTTCCTTGATGATACGTTCCATGGCCTTGCAGACCAGGCTTGTCAGGCTAATGGGGCAGTAGTTCCCGGGGTCCATCGTGGCTTCCCCTTTGTGGAGTGGGCTAACCGTCGTGGTGCACCATTCAGTGGGTACAAAGCCTGAGGTGAGGCTATAATTGAACATGGTACTTAGGTAGGGTGCCAATTCATTCTGTAGTTCATGTAGAATGCAGCCTGGGATATTGTCAGGTCCCATGGATGCTGTGTTCTTGGCTTTGGAGAGTGTGTTTTTTACCTGTGCAGCCGTGATTACAGGAACTTTGCATTCTTCCGATATAGAGATGGGCCCTCTAGGGGGTGAGAGGGGGGTAAAGTTAACAATGAACTTATCTGCCAGGATGTTGGCAATATCATTTGGTTCTGTATATTTAGTGCTACTGTGCTGTAACTCAAAGCAGATATCAATGTTGCCATTGAGATTCTTGACATAGCTATAGAATGTTTTGTGGTTGTCTTTAGAGTCAGTGGCAATTTTGTTTTCGTAACTAGCTTTGGAGGATTTTATGAGGGATCTCAGCTTCTTACTGAGGTTGACCAGAGAGTTCCTCCAGTCATTGAATTTTACTCTTTTTTGCAACAGTTTCTTTCTTCTGTTGTAGAGTTTGTTTATGGCAGAGGACCACCAGATTGGCTTCCTTTTTTTTTGGAGGATAGCATCTTGGTTCAGTTAGGGATAGCATGATCCATGCACTCATGTAAGTGCTTATAAAGTGCATTTGTGTAGGATTCAGCAGTCATACCTCTATTGTCCGTCTGCATGGGTGTCATGAAGTTTGCCACTGCTGTCTTAAGAAGTGTGAACTTGGCCTTGGAGAAGTTTTTTTACGGTGGTTTCCCTAATTGGGGGTGGGGGCAGGATGTGGATGTCTAGGGTGATTAGCTTGTGGTCGGATCTGACCAACGAGGAATTTACCTCTGCTGTGGAACACCGGTTGCCCATGTTGGTAATGACCAGGTCTAGGATATTGCTGCCCCTGGTGGGGGTGTGAATAACTTGATCCAAGGCATTGGAATTTATGAATTCCAGAAAACGTTGAGCAAAAGAGTTGGTACATGAGTAGTTTTCCCAGTTAATGGTGGGGTAGTTAAAATCGCCCATTATTAGGGTGTTGGGTTGTACCATAATACTTTCCAGTGTATCAAAAAATTAGGAGTGGGAATCCTGGGGCATGGAGGGGGGTCTGTAGCAAGCTACAATTTGGATTGCGATCTTGCCCAGAGTTAGTTACACTTGGATAATCTCGGATGCATTATGCTGTGCAACTAGCCTGGAGGTGTGGATATCCTTAATAAATATGGACACGCCTCCACCTTTCGTGCTTCATTCCGGGTTAGGTGGCCGAAAGGTGTGGTATGAATTATAGCCTGGTAATGCAGGGGTGCTCTCTGGAGCCTTGAACCAGGTCTTTGTCACTGCACAGATGTCGATGTTCTCCATTTTAAGGAGTGCCTCAAGTGAGTGCATTTTGAGGTTTAGACTTCTAGCATTGAATAGCGTTACCCTCAGATTTTGCTTGCTTGCTTGTACCAGTTATGGTGGTGAATTTGTCATTTGAACCTTGCCTAAAAAGGCACTATAGGGGTGGCAAGAGCCTTCGCCAGTATCCGGAATCCCAAGGGCGACAGGTGCAGGCCATCTCTGGCAAAGCATTGTGGTCTGTCGATCATGTCGTCCCAGGCAGACAAATACTGGATCCCCTTAGAATGACACGAGAAGCTTAGCCAATTGTTGAAGTCAATCATTTTGTCCTTGTACTGTGGTATCATTCTCGGTCATAGCAGGATGCTACTCAGGGCTAGGGTCATACCTGCCTGGGATACAAGATCAGAGAGCTCCTCCATGTCTCTTTTCATGTAGTCCAGGGAGGTATGTCTCAGGTCATTCACACCAACATGGACAATGACAGTGTCATATTTGTACTTGTTGTGAAGTGAGCTGAGTGCGTGCGTTATGTGGCAGATCCTGGCACCTGACAGGCAGCTGACAGTAACTTTCTCCTTCATTTTCTAATTTAGTAATATCTGCTCTCTCAGTTGTTACAAAGGAATGATCTTCATCGCCATTAGTCTTATTAACCCCACTGTTTTCATTGCTTATTACATTTCTTATCCAGCTGCGTTGCTAATTCCACAGCTTGAGCCATGTTGTCAATGTCTGTTTTTCTCCTCTTTTTTCTTACAGTAATTTTCTTCAATCCTTCCATATTGACTTTTGATTTCTTCCTCTTCAGCTGCCCTTGCCTTTTTTTCCTACCTTCTTCTTTGGAAAAAATGATGCCTTTTTCTGCAGACTGAAGGATTTCTGACAGAAAATGTTATCATTCCCTGTAATCTGTATGTTACTTAATAACACTGTGTCCTTTTTAGTACACATTCTCTTTGCTTTATAGACATTGATACATTTTTTTCTTCCTTATTATTTGCTGTGAACTTCTTCCTTTCTTTTTTTTTTCTTCTATATGCTCTGAATCCTCAGATTGCTGAATACTTGCATGCAGAACCTTTTCCCTCAGTTCTGGAGCATAATAGCTTACTCAAAGTGTTACAGAAAGGGTTATGATCAAGTTTCCAGTTATAGTCCACTTATTATGTCTTCAAGACATAGATATTAAGAAATTCCTCTTAAGATTGAGGCTGGATAGGTGAAGTTTGGCTTTCATGTCAGAAATACATAATAAAAAGTTAGAATTTTAGGGACATGATAATAGGATCATAGACCCATAGGCAAGTACTAGGGTAGCTGCCCTTGTGGGACATCTTAAGCCTGGCCAATTTCCACATCAACAGTTTTAAATAACTGCTACATACCTCATGCTACCACACAACTATTTTAATTGGTACTGTCAAACATAGGCAGCTAAACCTCCCTATGTAATACAAATACTTATAGGTTCATACTAGGCTAACAACCACCATGCATCCCTCAAAGGTGAGAATCAAACCTTGTATATTATGCCTGTAAGGTTACCACTTTAACCATTAAGCCAGTCCCCAGTCCCAGTGGGTCTCCAATCAATGTCAATATATGCTGGCAGTTACTGCAGAGGACTAGGGCAATGAACTGTTAATGATCTGTTTTCTGTAATCCAGGTTTGCTTTCCTCAGCTTCCATTTCCCTACTCTGTGACTCCCAGCAAGTCACTTGGCAGAGTGTAGTCCGGGATAATTTGGAAATCAGGCTAAGTTCCTCAGTGGTGGCCTGAACCACATGGCTTGTACCTACCTATGAGCAACTATTTGTTATGTGTTCTTAAAATGGATGTTAAGAAATTCAGCTCTCAAACTTATTTGTTGACATGAATTTCTTGACATCCTTCTTAACACCCATTTCTTGAAAACATAGCAGTCTGGTCCCAATTACAAACCTGATTAATCCTCTGTATTAATGTTCTGTTGATAATTGCAAAAGTATCCGTACTGGCACATGATTGACAGAGCCTAACAGTGATTCATGCAAATTTTGTTAAGAAGGAAGACTTGTGTATAGGAGGTTTATTTTATGTGAACAACTGTAAGATTTTTACCTTTTAATAAGTGGCTATATTTGAGCACCCCATGTAGTAGTAACAGCAGCATATTATAAACAGAGATGGAACAGAGAGGGGGGAACAACCATATCTTACACTATATGATTAACAAAGTCAGTATAAAATGACATTATTTCAATAAACAATGCATGGCTTATTATGTAGGCTGTGATGAGCACTGATACCACTGACGCTAAATGTGACACTCAGATGACAGGATACCACCCAATAACATCAAGATGGCTACTAGCAATGGAGTTTTGAATCCCACCACTAACAACCAAGGGTAAAGTAACAACAAGAAAGTTCACACAAGTCAGTATCAACAACTAGTTTATAAAGTACAACCTGGATGCAAGAATATAAAGGGAGCATGCACTGCTGTCCTGCGTATAAGCTTACAACCTTCAAACCCAGACTGGACTGCACACAGGCAACTTACATAGCTGGGTTTTTGGCCCAGCACTCTCACAGGCCTCTGCCTCACCACTCTGTAAAACAATGCTTTGCAGTGCCCCTTGTCTGCAGTAAACACCTTTCATACAAAGTATTATTTTCATACACATAAAACTATCAGTGAATGCTTGCAGAATTATATGCTTCCCACAGATATTTACTGGAACTGCCATGAATCTGGATGAAATCAGAGACTTCCAGTTACCTTCTGCTCTTAAATCAAGCCAAATATGTACTACACCAATTAATAATTCTTTCACTGGTAGTGGTCCTTAAGCAGTCTCATAGAACAGTGGTCTCCAACCCTTTTTGCACCAAGTTTCAAGTAAGACAATTTTCCATGGACTGGCCATCGTGTGCACATAAAAATAAAGCATAATAAAGTGCATAATAAATAATAATAAATACAACTCACCGTAATGCAGAATCAGTGGGAGCCTTGAGCTTGTTTCCCAGAAATGAGATGGGCCCGTCTAGGGGTGATGGGAGACTGACACCCAAAGTGTGCTCCTTATATCCAGTCTACGTAATTTCATTTTGGTTGCTGTCGTTGCAACAAACCCTGCTTCACAAAGATAGGATGTTGGAAATGGAAGTGGTGTTTTCAGTGCTTTAATTCTAGCAACTTTCTAAGTTTATAAGACCAATATTTAAAATCTGTCCATATTATCTGTGGTTATGTCCAGATTTATTGTGTACCAGGTTGAGATGTATTGTTGAGAGGTACATAAACCTAATGGAAACTTTTTTCTGAATCTAGTAACTTTCTAAGTATATAACAGCAATATTTAAAATCTGTCCCTATTACTTGTGGCTCTGTCATACCTCTCAACTGTCCAGATTTTTGCCTCTCATATTTTTGGTCTGTTCCTCATAAAATGTGTGGTTTTCTGGATTTTTGTGGTGAATAAGTGAGGACTGAAGCCATTAAATAATGACAGGCATTTGAGTTTCAGACTTCATATCCTTCAGAAAATGGATGGCAACACAACACCTTACATTCTATCAACTTTGTAAGTTTATAAGAGCAATATTTAAAATTCATCCCTATTTTTTTTAAATCTGTCACTATTATTTTTGGCTTTTTCCAGATTCTTGTGCCCAGAGGTTGAGAACTATGGGCTCTGTCCAGATTTATTGTGCGAGAGACTGAGAGGTATTTTTCGAGAGGTACGCAAGCTCTTAACTGATGCTGCTGCTGCCATGGGTCACTCTCACACTTCACTCTCTCTCTGTCTCTCACACACACACACACACACACACACACACACACACACACACACACACACACACACACACAGAGTCTGTTCTGCTTTCATACATGCATTCACTCACACATGCAGACAGAAACATATACACACACACACACACACACACACACACACACACACACACACATACACACACTTTTTTCCATTTCATTTATTTGTATTTTACACTCGCTAAACAGCAAAAGTGCTGCTTAGTGAGTGTAAAATAACAGCTCAGTTAATCTCTCAGTTCACTCTGTCATACATGCATACGCAGTGTCTTCTGCTTTCATACCGAGTGCAAATCTTAACATCTTTAACTCTGCCACATCCAGCTCTGACTCCTGCCTCTTTGTCAATGCCACTGTCTCCAACCCATATAACATAGCTGGTCTCACTACCCTCTTGTAGACCTTCCCTTTCACTCTTACTGGTACCCGTCTGTCACAAATCACTCCTGACACTCTTCTCCACCCATTCCACCCTGCCTGTACTCTCTTCTTCACCTCTCTTCCACATTCACCATTACTCTGAACTGCTGATCCCAAGTACTTAAACTCATCCACCTTTACCAACTCTACTCCCTGCATCCTCACCATTCCTCTACCCTCCCTCTCATTTACACACATATATTCTGTCTTAGCCCTGCTGACCTTCATTCCTCTGCTCTCTAGAGCATATCTCCACCTCTCCAGAGTCTCCTCAACCTGATTCCTACTCTCACTACAGATCACAATGTCATCTGCAAACATCATAGTCCACGGGGCCTCCTGTCTGATCTCATCTGTCAACCTGTTCATCACCACTGCAAATAAGAAAGGACTCAGAGATGATCCTCGATGTAATCCCACCTCCACCTTAAACGGATCTGTCACTCCCACTGCAGTCCTCACCACTGTCACACTACCCTCGTACATATCCTGTACCACTCTTACATACTTCTCTGCCACTCCCGACTTCCTCATACAATACCACAACTCTTCTCTAGGCACCCTGTCATATGCTTTCTCCAAGTCTACAAAGACACAATGCAACTCCTTCTGACCTTCTCTGTATTTCTCCAATAACACTCTCAGAGCAAACATTGCATCTGTAGTGCTCTTTCCTGGCATGAAACCATACTGCTGATCACTAATCATCACCTCCCTTCTTAACCTAGCTTCTACAACTTTTTCCCATAACTTCAAGCTGTGACTGATCAGTTTTATCCCTCTGTAGTTACTGCGGCTCTGCACATCACCCTTATTCTTAAAGATAGGTACCACAACACTTTTTCTCCACTCCTCAGGCATCCTCTGACTTTCCAAAATTTCATTAAACAATCTAGTTAAAAATTCCACTGCCATTTCTCCTAAGCACCTCCATGCTTCCATTGGTATGTCATCTGGGCCAACAACCTTTCCATTCTTCATCCTCTTCATAGCTGTCCTTATTTCCTCCTTGCTAATCTGTTTCACTTTCTGATTCACTATCCACACATCATCCAACCTTCTCTCCCTCTCATTCTCTTCATTCATCAGCCTCTCAAAATACTCTTTCCATCTACTCAACACACTCTCCTATCTTGTGAGTACCTTTCCCTCACTATCCTTTATCACCCTTACTTGCTGCACATCTTTCCCAGCTCTGTCCCTCTGTCTAGCCAATCGGTACAGGTCCATTTCTCCCTCTTTAGTGTCCAATCTCTCATACAACTCTCCATACGCCTTATCCTTAGCTTTTGCCACCTCTCTCTTTGCCATGCGCCTCATCTCCTTATACTCATGTCTACTTTCTTCATCTCTTTGACAATCCCACTTCTTCTTCGCCGGCCTATTCCTCTGTATACTCTCCTGTACTTCCTCATTCCACCACCAGGTCTCCTTGTCCTCCTTCCTCTGTCCAAATGTCACACCAAGCACCTTTCTAGCAGTCTCCCTTACTAGTTCTGCTGTAGTTACCCAGCTATTCGGTAACTCTCCACTGCCTCTCAGTGCCTGTCTTAACTCTTCCCTAAACTCCACTTCACAATCACCCTTTTTTAACTTCCACCATTTAATCCTTGGCACAGCTTTCACACTCCCCCTCCTCTTCTTGATCACCAACGTCATCCTACAGACCACCATTCTATGCTGCTTAACTACACTTTCCCCTGCCACCACTTTACAGTCTCCAATCTCCTTCAGACTGGCCCTCCTACATAGAATATAATCCACCTGTGTGCATCTTCCTCCACTCTTGTACATCCCCCTATGCTCCTCCCTCTTCTTAAAATACGTATTCACCACAGACATGTCCATCCATCCTTTTCGCAAAATCCACAATCATCTGACCTTCTGCATTCCTCTCCTTAACACCATACCTACCCATCACTTCCTCATCCCCTCTGTTCACTTCACCATCATGCCCATTAAAGTCCGCTCCAATCACTAGTCTCTCACCCTTGGGTACACTCACCACAACTTCATCCAACTGACTCCAAATTTTTTTCTTTCTCATCCATCGCACACCCAACTTGTGGAGCATATGCACTAACAACATTCATCATTACACCATCAATTTCGAGCTTCATAAACATCACTCTGTCAGACACTCTCTTCACATCTAAAACACTCTTGGCATATTGTTCCTTTAGTATAACCCCTACCCCATTTCTCCTGCCATCCACACCATGATAGAACAATTTGAACCCGTTTCCTAAACACCTGGCCTTACTTCCCTTCCATCTGGTCTCTTGCATGCACAATATATCAACCTTCCTTCTCTCCATCATATCAGCTAGCTCTCTTTCTATACCAGTCATACTGCCAACATTCAAAGTTCCTACCCTCACTGCTACACTCCTAACCTTCCTCCTCTTTTCCTGCCTTTGGGCATGCCTTCACCCTCCTCTTCTCCTTCGGCCAACAGTAGCTCAATTTCTGCCAGCACCCTGTTGGCTAACAGTACTGGTGGCGGTCGTTGTTAACCCGGGCCTCGACCGATCCGGTATGGAAATATGAAATTTTTGTGCCATAAATGTTGTGGCAGAATTTTTCCGCCGGATGCCCTTCCTGACGCAACCCTCCCCATTTATCTGGGCTTGGGCTCGGCACAAATAAATGCACTGGCTTGTGCATCCCCAGTGGCTGAACAATAAAATAAAATGCATACAGAATAACCCTAGTTCCAGATCTGCACGCTGCAACAGAAATGCTAACCCTTGAAAAGTTAATAAATGTTATGTACATATAGCTTCACGCAAACAAGACAGCAGCAACATTTATTCTTATTATTATCCTGTCTTTAAATATAGATCCTTAAAATGTGTTTTCCCCATCATCAATGTCCATTACATCATCATTCAGTTACTGGGAAAACAAGTCGTAAAAATCGTTCTTCTACATGACATAGAAACTATTACATTCACATTCCCATTTCCTTTCTTTGAATCCTGTCTCCCCTGGGGTCTTAGTAATATAGTCATTATAGCAAATGGAGCCCAGCAGAAGGGGACAGTTCCTGGTCTTTCATCTTTACTTGCTACATTAACAAGTGGAACCAACAGGTTTCAAAGATGTTCCCTGTTCTTGATATTCAGAAAGAAAAAAGTCCCATCTTTCTAGCCATGAGAACACCAAGACAGAAAAAAGAACCACTACATTTTAACTGTTTCATTTAACATGGCATTAACTCAGCTTCAAACTGCTTTTCATTTAGCAGGGCATTATCCCTGTCCGGTAGCATTGTAGTAGTGAGTGAAGGATGCAGCCGCCATGGGTGTTAAGTGCTTGGAGGCACGGTCAGCAGACAACAGGTGGTCATCACTGCAGTGTGCATTACCCCTGCACTCATAAATGCCAGTATTGCATTTGTGGTCAGAACTGTAGTGCTTAGCACTCTGTGCGTCGTATAAACTGTAGCAGCTGTTTGCTATACTTGCCACAGTTTAAAAGAACTGAAGCTATTTAGATGTATTGCTCTGTGCATTGAATAAAAAACTTTTTAGAACTGACAAACAAAGTGCTTTATTGCTCTACGTGGGGCATAAACTGTAAAATAAATGCAATACAAATAAATGGAATACATTTGTCAAAGTGAGAAAAACAAGTTTTACTTTCCTTAACCATATATTTGAAAAGGTTACATATGGGAAATGTTAAGTCAGTAACTGTCTTTTGTCAAAATTTATTAGACAAGCCACCTGGTCTGGGAGTTTTAAGGGTGAAAACAACAGATAGCAAAAACAATTTCTTCTTTAATATGTAGCTATAGCCAGTTCCTCTGCTCTGGATGTAAATAAACATTAAGAAGGTTTCTAGATTCTGCTACTACTCTTCATGTGAGGGAGGATTAGAAAGGTTAAAATTTCTTACAAGACATTAATTACACTTGGTTCACTGTGCCCCACTTTTAAGGCCACAGTTGTTTTTTTTTTTTAAAGAGTAATTGATTGAATGAAAAATGTTGTTGCATTTTACTTTGCATCTCTTATCTAAGACTCTTCCATTTGAATATTCTTTTCAGAATAAAACAATGCACCACTGTTACCATGGAACAGCTGTTCACAGTTCACCATGAAATGGGTCATGTGGAATACTACCTGCAGTACATGGATCAACCAGTCACATTCCGACAGGGGGCCAACCCTGGCTTCCATGAAGCGATTGGAGATGTTATGTCCCTTTCTGTCTCTACACCAAAACATCTGAAGGAAATTGGATTACTTGACCAGATTACCAGTGATCAGGGTATGTATTTTCCATATGTCATTACTGAAAGTAGGCTAGTGGTAAAGTAATTACATGTGTACATGGCATGTGTGCTTTTTTTTTGGTGGGGGGGTTTAAAGTTTATGCATGAATGTTATGTATTGAAACTTGCTGTTACAAAGCAAATAGCAAAGGAAATAGATGGCCTGCACATTCATTTATAAATAAATTGATCATTTCATGAGATCATCTTCATATGAGCCATGGAGGTAGAACAAAACATTAGCTAAGGTACTGAGCATTAATGCCTATGATAAAATCACAGCACTTTTCTACTACCATGTGCAGAACCAAACAAGGCACTCAACTTGTCTGCACTTTTGGCTATCAATGAAAATGTTAAGTGTGCTTACTCTGTTAAAATATTAACTAAATGCAACTAAATACTCTTGTTAATCATTGCTTACCATGGTGTACTTTAAACAAAAAATGACTGCAAGCTATAAAACTATGAAATCTTGGATAGAATGCTTAGGTTTTCAGTCCTTTGTTTGTTAATAAATGTAAAATTTCCCTTTGCTGTTGTCAGCAAATGTGGTGGCAGTACTGACTGGCTGATTACCAAAGTGTTGCCAAGGGGATGGAGACTTAAACAGCGTGAGGCCTGCTGTGCTTTCTTCAGTGAGGGATCAGGGTTCCTGCTTATTCTGCAGCTCCCTTGTGGAGACTTCTGTGGAGGACCTATGGTAAGAAAGTGCAATGGGGCAATGCTGGCAGTGTCTGTGTATAGGTTCATAGGTTGGTACTAGGCTATTGGCCCTAGGGCCTATACAAGCCTAGCAATAACAATTCCCTGGATATTTCTTCCCACAATATTTACTTCCCTGGACCCCTATCTAGCAGGGCGACTGACATGATCCCTAGGGTGAATTTCCTATCTCCCATCCAATTGTCAAGGTTCCTTTTGAAGACGGCCAAGGAGGCGCTCTGCTTACATGTATAGGCAGTCTATTCCAGAGTCTGGGGAGTCTCTGGGTCAGGAACCTATCCCTCCAGCATGTTTTGTTCATTGTGATGAAAAGGTGTAGATCCCTAGAGCGTGTGGCTCTGAGGGATTGGGATTTCTTTAAGTGGAGCATGTCTAACAGCTCAGGGTTTGACATGACCTTGTATGTTAAGCAGAGATCACCTCTCAGTAGACAATATGCCACAGAGTATAGCTGAAGGTTTTTTAGACGGTCAGCATAGGGCACCTGCTTTAGGCCTGTGATTCTTTTACTGAGGTATTTCTGTGGCTTTTCTAGCTGTTGCAGATGTCTTGTGAGGTACATACCAAATGGGGCGTTGTACTCTATAATGGGTCTAATGAGGGATGAGTACAGTGGGACAATGACCTCCTTTTTTCTGGATGAAAAGCCCTTAGTGATGAGGTGTGCTACATAGAAAGATTTCCTGACTGTTGTGGCAATGTGG
Organism: Protopterus annectens; assembly: GCF_019279795.1. Classification (NCBI taxonomy): domain Eukaryota; kingdom Metazoa; phylum Chordata; order Ceratodontiformes; family Protopteridae; genus Protopterus; species Protopterus annectens. The sequence goes on along the minus strand of NC_056747.1, from coordinate 1,201,251,340 downwards.
TTATCGAAGGTGAGACCACTGTCCACCTGTGTTCCTAAGTCTCTCATCACACTTTCAGTGTTTAGTATACTGCCACCTATGTGGTAATTCATGGGTACATGTTTTTTCCCAAAGGGGATAACTATACATTTCTTGGCATTAAACTTGAGTCCATGGCTCTGGCACCAAGCATCTGTTTCTGTGTGTTGCACATGAGTGTGTGTGAACATGGCTATCTCACATGGAGGAGCCTTGTCGCTTGAATGATCATAGTTCTGAATGCTCAGAAGGAGAAACAGGAGTAGTATATGTTAGAGGAGGCAGGCTCACGAGAGTGTTGTGCTAGAATGTTGGATTGTTACCTAGACAAGCCATTTAGTACAGTGCTGTTAAGGTGTGGTTCATGAAAATAAATTAATAAATATCTGTATGACATGAGCATGGGACATCACTGATGACCAAAATAGAAGGTCAGGGCTGCTCCATAAAAAAAAACATGTGTTTGGACTATGGAGCTCGTGAAATGGGAAGTTGGGAGCAACACTATCGCTTAACTTGCCAGGTACCAAGCTGGAAGGGAACCCACTGACTTTTCTGCCATTTAAGTGTTTACAGAGCGTGATTGCTTGCATACAAGGTAGCTTGGGGTAGTTGCAGTCACTGTCACTGCCTGGACGTGTAACTTGGAGGAATGCCATTTGCTATTATGCTTGTTGGGAGAAGGTCACACAAAACAAACACAGACCACTGAGTGTAGGTGTGCTTGAAGGCCAGGTTCTGATCAATACCAGATTGGGGGCTGATGAGAGAGAATCCAGTTTATATCACACTGGGTAAGGATATATTGCATTGTATGAAGTATATGTTCCAGTATTTTTCAGTTTTTTTCCCTGTATGGCAGATACCTACATCAGAAGTGTTCTTGAAATCTCAGACAATCACTGCTGCATGTTATTAAGAGGAATTTGCAGATCCTTCATGCAGAACTGCTAATATTATGCAGATCTCTTGCCAGGGTTATTTCTTTATCTGACCATCATGGGTTGTGTTATACCTTGCGCAAGACTGTTTAAGTGGATTTACAAATTCATGAAATCTAGCCTACATCCATCAGACCTGGGTCTAATTCCCTCTAAGTGCATGAAGTTCAAGCTGACAAGGATCAGAATCCCCAAACCCCATTCTCCCCAAAAATTGACTGTAAAAACACATTTTTAAATGTTTTTTGGAAGGAGGCAAGCCCCACTGCACCCCCCTGAACTTATATATACCAACTCCATGGTTGCATCAACTTGAAGAAGTGAGAAATTATCTGCTAAAAGAATATCACTGCCAGCACAACTCGCAGATGGTTATTTCTTATGGAGGCATTCCGATCGTCGACTTGCTAAATCTCGGGGAAATGATGCTCATGAATTCAGTCTTCATCCACCAGTAGAGTAATATGATAAAATCTAAGATATTACATTTTTGGGAGTTTTTAGATAATTTTGATGAATTAAGAAATTTAAAAATGAAAAAAATTAATTTTTTCTTATAAAAAAGGTAGAAGTATCAAAGATATGGTTGTACAAACAAAATTTTTTAAACCAGGGGATAAAATATCATTGCAACCTTCCAGTTTAGGGACGTTTCCATGTGGTAAATGTCAGACTTGCCCTTTTGTATATAGAGTTTTTTTTTTTTTTCCATAATAAATTTTTATTGAAATATATTTTCCAAAAACATTACAAAAATACAATAAACATCACACACATAATACACTATAACTACTACAAACCATTTATACAATATCTACATGAAATGCTTCCTATATTTAATATATTCTTAAAATCAGTATCATGCTAATATAACGATGATCTTATTATTTATTGTACAACCCCAATTTCAGACAGTGAAAAGATATTAAAGCTCATAAACGAATTTTCAGTAGTTTCTAATTATAAAATTAACTTACAGAAAACGAATATCTTCCCATTAAGAACCCCAAAGCCTTTTTCACTAATGGCCCTGATGGGGAAGTTAACATGTAAAGAAAATATTAAATATTTGGGTATCAACTTCTCTACGGATAATAAGGACTTTTATAACAATAATGTTAAACGAGTATGGGAACACATAATAGCTGATTGTGACAGATGGAAGAATTTAAAACTACCGGTATATAGAGTTTTTTTAAACATTAATAACATACATTTCTGTTCAGGTGGTTTATATAACTGTAGGACTAATAGGGTGGTTTATGCCATTACATGTGGATGCAACAAGTTCTACATTGGGCAAACTAAAAGAATGTTCAAAGTTAGGCTTTTAGAACATCTTAGGGACATACGAAATAAAAAAATGGAGAGCCCTTTGGCTCAACACTTCTGTGAATTTCATGATGGAAGCAGTGATAGTTTAAAAGCTACTATTTTACAGCAGGTAGCAAAGTTAGAGCCTGATGATTTAGTAGTGGGTAAATTACTTTTAAAGCAGGAAACTGTTTTTATTTTAAAATTTGGTACTTTAATGCCTAGAGGTTTAAATACAGAATGCTGTTGGAAAAATGTGATTTAACTAATAGGCATTGATTAATTTTATTATTTAATTGAATAATGGTTTTATTGATTGATTTGTGTGATTATATAAACTGTGTTCTGTTACTGATATTTTACTCCTTGAAGGCTTACAGTGGCCGAGGCGCTAGAGTGTTAAGAGAATAAACCTGTTTTTTTGGATCCTGGTTTGCTGTTTCTGTGTCGTGCTGCTAATGCTAATTCTCACACTGGATATTTGCATAATGTGGGACTCCAGCAAAGTCATTAACCCAGGCTGACATCTAATTTCTGAACAGCAATATTTTTTCATGGGGCTTACATAGCTTTCAGCTGTCCAGAACTGTTGTAGATAGTTCAGATTTTTGCCTCATAGTTTTGGTCTGCTCTTCATAAAATTTGTGGTTTTCTGTCAAGTTATTGAGGACTGCTGTCACTAAATAATGACAAATATTTGAATTTCAAATGTCATATTCTTCAGAAAATGCAAGCTAATGCCTTTTACTCGTTCTAAGTTTATAAGAGCAACATTTAAAATCTGTCCCTGATTTTTTTTTGCACCCCCCCCCCCCATTATTTTTTGATTCGTCCAGAATTCTTGCTTTAAGAGGTTGAGACATATGCAGCTGAGCTATTTAACTAGTCAGGTAAATCCAGACGGTGGTCAGAAAAGCATTAAGTATACATTAAAATATCTTTGTTATCTGAATAAAGTGAATTACCTTGTTATATTCATTCAAAAAAAATTCTACCAAGTTGAGTTGCAGTACATGATATAATATTTGCTGGTGTGGCACTCATCTTTGATCAATGTGTACCTTCTTTTTAAGCCTCTGATACCATTGTGAACATATCTTAACATATGCAGTAATGTCAAAGTACACTGCAAGCATTGCTCAAAGCTAATATAGTCATCATTAGTCACTACAACAAACTCTGTGAATGGTATTGTCTGTTCAACAGCATATCTGCTTTTAAAACTTGAAGCATGTTATCTTTTGAGCTGATTATAAAATTAATGTTTCTTGTTGCTTTAAACTCACCCTTGCGAGAAAAACAAACAAAAAAATGTTTCTTTTGCATGTGTCCTAATATATTAGTTATTATGCCCATATAAATTTGTATAATGCAATTGTCACTTTCACCTCTGATAAAGCTATTTTCTTGCAGAAAGTGATATCAACTACCTGCTAAAAATGGCACTAGAGAAAATTGCCTTTCTTCCTTTTGGCTACCTCATCGATCAATGGCGTTGGAGTGTGTTCAGTGGACGGACTAGTCCAGATCGCTACAATTCTGAATGGTGGTATCTCAGGTATGGGTAACTGCTTGTGTCTTTGAATTTTTTCTTTAAAGTACCATTTTACTGAATTCTACAATGACTAGCCCTTGAGATGAATTTTTCACAATACTTCATGCTCCATGCAAACAGTGTTGGATTTGTCATCTGATTCTGATTGTTGATATTGAGGTTTTAAGTTCTATAGCCCACAGTGTTCTCATCTTTCTGGGGCTGTATCCGCTGTCATACTTTGGAAACAGAGTTTTGCTTACAGCCAGTAATACATGCTCATCAGGGTATATGTTTGTGACCATTGTCTGCAGAAGAAGACATATAACTTCTCTAGGGTTTAGAACCTTTGTTTCGTGGGAAAATAGACTGAAGATACATCATATGCCAAGAGATGAAGAATGTTCATTATGCAAACACTTATAAAAGCATGAGAAATGTCAAATGCCAAAAACAGAATGATTTGTTTCCGCTGGTCTTCCTTTACCTGTCAGCATTTACATGGTCTTCCTTTATCTGATGACATTTACATGTAATGCTGTCATATGCCCAGTATGATGTGTTAGATATGGCATTTTGCCAACATTAGGCTTTCTTGTTTAAATCTCCATGGCCATTTTCAGATCCCTCTGACTTCATCCTAAAAAAAATATGGCATCCCTTTCCTTTATCACAGAATTTAACTGACACTAAATGGTGTCCAAATACTCAGTCCCCACACCTATTTATTTTTTATTTTTTTAAATCAACCTTCCTGGCTCATACTTTACAATAACCTTTACTCCAGACTTTCTCAGAAGTGCAACTGCGCCAACTAATGCTGACAGCTCCCCAGCATTCTTTAATAACGTCAGTCTTCTTATTTTGTGAATCTGCGATTAGGAAACTAATACCTCTCTTATACATTAAGGTTTGGTCCAGAGCCCATCTCTACCACAAGGTTTAACTTATCTCCTCTGGTCCTTACTTCCAACCTTTGGCTCCCCTGACATACTTCTCTCCAAAATGTTAATGTGATGCCTTAACTTCTGAAACCAAATGTAAACCAAAGAAATGTAAATAAGAGTTCAGCTTGTCTTTCAGTAATGCCATCTTTGTATATTATATGATAGAAACAATGTGTATTCTTGCTGACTTCCCCCAACAAGCTTGATGATTTGATTTTTTTTTTTGAGAATTGTCATCTGTCTGCTTGTATTGGTCCTCCTGACCATGGACAACATAGAGGAAGCAGCACATTGTATAAAAAGTAGCTAGAAAACATTAAGCCATAGTATTATATGGTTAAAAGGAAGGTATGGACCTGTGTCAATGTAGGTTCAACAAATATGAACATGTCAGTGAAAAATGTTAGCTATGTAGAGTTAGTTTCATGTGAGGTCAGGATAATGCTGAATTACAATAGTCAATGAATTTGCTTATTAATTGCAAATCAGAAAAATGTTATAAGGCAAATTTTGATTATTTCAACCAGTGCCAGAGATCATGGGGCATCTGCCCTGGGATGCCAACTTGCAGGGAGACACTAAACCTTTAAAAAACAGTGTCACAGTTTACAACCTGTCATTAAGAGATCACATATCGAAATGTTCTAAATTGTCTAATTGTCAAACTGTTCTTATGGTTTTTAAACATTAACAAATTACTTTGAAAAACAACAGAACAATTTGGCAGTTAGTAATCACTTAATGACAGCTTCTTTTCTTCAGTCAAGAGGGGCCTCCTTAAGACAATACTTGGCAGTTTGCAAGACATAATTAAGTGTCATGTTCACATATGTTTTTTATGGGGAACCCAAAGTACTTTTTTGGCATCAGGGGAGACTTTGTAATTTTTTTTCTTTTTTTTTTTGAGGGACTCTCGCTGTCACAGACTCTGAGAATATATCCATTAAGCTAAGGATATCCATTAGGTCAAAAAAAGTTAGTGCAGATGATTAAGACTCTGAGCAAGCTGCTTACTGTAGTCCAGGGTACAGTGTTTGATTCTTTCAATCTCTTTTTGCCTACTGTGTGACTCTGAGCAAGTCACTTAGCAAGACAGTTCTTCTGAGTTGCCAATAAAAAGATGGTTTTACGTTTCCGGCACTAGGTTCATTGTTGCACTTTGCAAGAGACTTGTTTAGACCCAATAATGCATGCTTATCAGGGTATTTGAGTTTACCTGGTTATCAAATGAGTTAAAAAATAGAGAAATAGAGAAATAGCTAGCTAAAGGATTAAAGGGTGGGTGTAAGCACCATTTAAGGAAAGTTGATGGAATTAGATTACAATTAAGGAGGTGGAACCTATATGATAGGAGCATGGATAAAGAGGTGTGCCAAAGGACACAGTGTTGCATTTAATTTGACTCCATGGTCCATGTTTCTCTTGTTAGTGTGTGGTAGGCTTGCCTGGAGAATCTGGAGGTCAGCTGGGGAATTTATGACTTCTCTGAATTTGCAATCATCAGTAAACTTTGCCACTTATAGGGCTTTGGTGTCAGCTTTGATGCCAGAGAAGTAGATATCAAAGAGGATCTGTCCCAAGACCAAAATCTGGAGACAAGGTTGGTAAGTATTCTTTTTGATGAGTGTGCTTTCAACATTAATAGGGTTCTGTTGGTATTAATAAACTTCATTTTCATTAGGTAGGATATGTTCACAAGTGGCTTAAGAAGATTAAAAACAACTGTCTGTCCAATCTGGGTTTTGTGATCACGGGCTCAGATGTTGCAACTTGCCACCACTGTCTTCTCAAGTTCACATCGATGCACTATTTCAGGATGCAGTTCATTTTATTGTAGTGTTATTTGTGGACAACTGCTTGTTTGAAACCACTCATGGGAAAAGGTACTTCAGTCAAAATTAAGCTGCATTAAAAAGTATTTATACTGCCAAGGCAGGCTATCTCTGTAAGGTTGTATCTAAGTGCCTTGGGATACATGGCATCCTGCATCTTAATGATTCCTGTTGCAAAACTACACATGAAAAAAACTTCAGTGGGTCCTAAAAAACACTTGGGAACAGCATTCCCAACCCATATAATCCCTGTTGCCTCTTCTCTTGTGCTTAAAAAAGGAGCTATTCTGGTGGAATGGCACCATTCTGCAGAATCCAGGATCAAACTTCTCTTTACCAGAAGCAGACAAGACCATCACCACAGACAGTTCAGAAATAGCCTGGGGAGCACATTGAGGACCCTCAAAGGTGCAGGGTATCTGGACCCTACAGCAAAGGAAATTCCACATAAACTAGAAACAGATGTTGACAGTGTTTATAGCTATGAAAGCTTTACAAAGCAACCTGAACCTAGGAACACTACATACTTGGACAGACAATACCACAGTTATGTTGTACATAAACAAGCAAGGAGAACTCTTTCCTACTGCCTGCACATTCTGGAAATATACATTTGGCTCTGGACAGAAGAATTGCAACTCACACTTATAGCAGACAACATCCCAGGCCAGAACAACACCATTGCAGACTCACTGATTAGGGATCTTCTGGACCCCAATGAATGGAAGCTGAACAGAGAGATTGTTCTGGACCTCACCCTTCTATGGGAACATCCCAATATAGACCTCTTCACCTCTCATCAGAACTAACAACTTCAAAGGTTCTGCTCCAGAACCTAACAAACAGGGACATGAAGAGTGCATGCCTTCTCATTAACATGGGCAGAGCTCTTTCTGTATGCCTTTCCTCCGTGGCCCTTGATCTCCAGAGTACTGATAAAAGTGAGATCAGACAGGCCAAGCATGATGCTCATAGTGCCCTTCTCACCAAGGCAGCACTGGTTTCCCTCTCCTTAATTCTCAGTTAAGGGACTATTACATTCTTCCACTTGTGTGATACATCTACTCATCCATCAAAAAGGGTCTGCCATTCATTCATACCTGACCACACTCTAACTAACAGCAGGGAGGATCAGATTTTTATCTCCAAAAATACAAACTACTTCAATCAACTGCTGTCTATCTTGAGAGAGTCAAGAAAACCAACTACCAGAAAACCATGCTTATCCAAAGGAATATTTTCTTCTTGGTGCCAGACAAAATATACAATGTCTCCTTATGCAGGCATAAATCTAGTACAGGAGCATCTTTCTGGATTATTTCACCAGGGCCTTTCTTATCTTGGCATTAAGGTGTATGTTTCTGCCATCTCTACCTGCCTTCCTCACCTCCCATTTATTCTCACCCCCACCTGAAACAGTTCCTAAAAGGGGTTATACACCTGTTCTTTCCAGGAGAAACCTTATCCCTTCATGTGACTTAAACTATGTATTAGAAAGACTTACTTTGCCATCTTTTGACCAGTAGCCTATGCAACTTTAAAGAGGCTCACGTGGAAGACCACCCTGCTGATAGCCATCACCTCAGTCAGGCAGGTCTCAGAACCACAAGCCCTGATGTGCAAAAAACCTTTCATTTTTTTTTCACAGAGACAGGGTAACCCTTAGAACTAATCTCTCTTTTTTGCTCAAGGTAGTACCCGAACTCTCCTTCAATCAAGCTGTTCACCTGACAGTGTTCTTTCTGAACCTGCAAAATAATGCTAAACAAATTATACATTCCCTGGAAGCACACCAACAGAACAGATATTCCCTTAAAAGAACAAAGTTCCCAAATAATGCAGAACAACTACTAGTAGCCTTTGCAGATGGGAAAGAAGGTAGGTCTGTCTCCAAACAGACTACTTCAAAATGGATAGCCAGTTGCATTACCTTCTGTTATGCTCGCCACATTAAGCCATTACCAGACAATATCAGGGCTCACTTCACGAGACAAAGGTCAGCCACCATTGCCTTCCTTAAAGGTGTCCCTACTCAGGCCATTCTGGAAGCTGCTACATGGGACTCTGTCCATATCTTTAAAAAGCATTACCATTTAGAAACTGCCTCCAGGTCTAGAGCAGGCTTTACTACTGCTATCCTACACAACCTGTTGACTCTGAGGCCACCAGATAGCCTACCTCCCAACCTGAAGCTGTGGAAGTCCTCCCAAGATTGGTGCCATAGCATTGACTACGAAGAACATAATACAGTTGTGTCACACTTATCGTAACTGTAGATGTTCAAGTAGATCAGTGTTGCAGTACAAACTCCCACCCTCCAACTCCTATGTCTGCTGGCTTCTCCTCCATGCTTGGTGTTTTTTTTTTCTGGGCAGCATCTCTTATCCATCATCTTCTTCTCTCTGTACTCCTAGTCCATGGTCAGAACCTTCCTTTGTCTTCCTCTCTAAACTTTGACAACTGGAAAAGTCACGTTGTCCTCATGCATCAGACTGTCTAATACAGCTTAGAAAGACCTGAAGAAGGATCAGAAGGATGTCCTCTTATACCTTGACATCTAGACGTCAGTCCTCAGACATCTGTCACCTAGTAATGATGCAAAGACCCTGGGAATTGAGACAGTCATGGGCTTCTGCATGGCAGGAAGATGCAAGAATCAGATCTACTTGAATATCTGCAATTATGGTAAGTGTAACACAATTGTTATTTTAAAGCATCTTCACAATGTAACACAGTGTATTTAACACTAAACTGCAACAGATACACCTCATAGTTACAGAATAGTTTCTCAAAATAGAGTGTGAGCTGAAAATAACAATTCTTCCAGGAAGTCAAGAATTAACACGATCATTTTGTCTAACTATGAATACAATAGCATAGTGCTGTTGCAGTTTTCATGTTCTGTCTTTCTTTTCGTGATGCCTCTGTCTTGATTTCCAGAACAAAGTACCAGGGCATCTGCCCTCCTGTTGCTCGGAATGAGACCCAGTTTGATCCTGGTGCAAAGTACCATATTCCAGGCAACACTGCCTATATCAGGTAAGAAGAGCTAAACCTGAATAGATATTTTAAGCCACCAGCTAATCTATCTGTTTTTCTCTTTTGCAGTTCCTTGCTCATATATAACTCATTTACTCTCCTTATTTTATTATGCAATAACTATAAGCATTATTTTCTATTGCACGACAGTCATTATTCTCTTTTGTCATTTCCTTTTTAGTTGCTTCCCTGAATTGCACAGTATTCCCTCAGTGCTGCTAAGCGTTCATTAGACTTCTAATCCCGTAAACACCCATTAGCATTATTAGAGTTTATGATGGCTCTGGGTGGAGAGCTATAGCTTTAAAAATATCCACATTTATTTGTTTATTTATTTATTTTTACTTTTTCGATTAAAGAACATGCCTGACCTTATGTACAACCTCTGCTACAGAAGGCACATAATTATATTCTGTATTTATCATGGACGTGACAGCTTAGTGCTTTTTTTTTTTCCTGATTTCTCTTTGTAGACTTTTTTTTTCTGTTTGATTGTTACTGTAGACACATGTCTTTCCAAGGATGCATTAGTATCTAAGTATAATATTGGTATGTAGATGAATGTTTTATCATATTAGAAAGGTTTTCAGGATACAAACGTTAATGCCAGTCATATGCATACAGGTAGTCTGATAACCATGATAGCACTAGCTAAGATCAAACACAATAAACCACTTGTTTTTGTATTAATTTGTCTGAAGTGATTGCGAAATTGATTTGCACTGTAAACTGTACCTGAGTTTCTGAGGGGTTCTGATAGCACAAGGGCCTTGTGAATAAATGTTAGGAAGTGTCTTATGATCAGAACCCTGAAGCTGTATAAATGGACCTGTTGGACATAGGGGTTCCCCCAAATTATGAAAGATAATACATGATAAGTAATTCTCTTTTCTGCACTGTGTGGGTATTAGGACTTAAAGCTACCATGACAGCCAGGAAATGGGTAATTCCATACAGACAAAATATAATATTACAAGCCAAACATGCCTAACAGACAAAGAACTTTTAAATGTGAATCACATTGTTTTTATTAGTCCTCATGCTTGGTATCTCATTCATCCTTTAACTTACAGCTGCATGTGATGTTGCCAAATGAGAATATGCAATTAGCATTTTTGCAATTTGTGGATAAAATGACGTTTATGCCACCTCTAGAGATGTACCAGCTGTTGTACCCTGAAGCATGGTACGACCATCTTGCATGATCTCTAATTGCGGCATGGCTGAGCATAGTTTGTATTTCAGTCAGAGCAATGGGTCACCATTCACAGAGTTGTAGGAATATGCAGATACAACTGTGGAGAACTAGTCTGTACTCTGTCTTGTGTAAGAGATGATAGTATGATGACTTAGAATTGAGGCTTATAAGATCTTTACTACTATTGTTGTACCAAGATAGAGATACACAGCAAGTGACATACAGTACTCCTGAATTCTTGTATTATATGGCAAAAAAAAAAAAAACTCTGCAGTGAAAGTAAGCCAATGAAACTAATACCCTGAACACAAATTTGCCTTTGTTATGTATTTACTACCTAGGCAAATTATTGATTGACATGAACCACATTGCTTGAATAAGTAACTTACTTAAAGGCACACAGGAGATGAAGGGGAATCAAACCTTGCACCTTTGGGTGTAGAAACCAGCTGAGTGCCTTAATCCTCTGTGCTAACTACCAGACCAGGATTAAAAAGAAAATGTCACAACCTTTGACCCTACATATCATGAGGTGAGATATACAGGGAAGAGAAATGCAGACAGAAACAAGAGTGTATATCTTTTTTGTAGGGGGTGTTGGGGGGGTCAGTACTGCAAGTAGTTAATGACATGAGTATATATGGAAATATTGTAAGAAATATCAAGGTACTGTATTAAGTTATGTTTTGTTATATAACCTGAATTCTGTCAGATCCAGGTAGTTTTTATAAACTGTTGACTTATGAACCTTACTTCTTTAATCAGTAGAGTGTAATACAGCTGCTCAGTACCAGATGGGCAAAAATATAGGAATATAATTTCTGACATCCCTACTTGGTTCTATGGCTAAAGTGTGATAGATGGAAAATTGTATATGAGAATAGTATAAAAATAAATAGAATCAGAAATAGAATAAAAACTAAATATGGTCTGTTTTATTTATCTGTTTAATTTTGTCAGCTATGTATGCTCTTTAGGGCCAAAAGTTGTCTTTTTCAGGAGTGACACTAGAGAGAAAAAAGGCCAATTAATTTACTTTGGTGTACATATGGAGTAAATACAACCTGATGGGATTCAGATCAGGCTAACAATTTAGCCATTGTGATATATATCCAGGATGAGTAACAGATGAGACAATCTAATAATTTTATATACTATACTCCTTCTGTCTAGATGCTTTGCCTTTTGACTTCGATAGTTTGTACTGACCATCATCCTTACAATACAGATAGGGAGATGGGTAAGGCAGATGATTATATTAATGTACTGCATCAGAGTAGAATGATTTATATCAGTTGCTGACAGAAAGAAAAGTCACACAGTTTTATACTATAACAAAATATGACTGAATGCTTATTTTTTTTCCAGGTATTTTGTGAGTTTTATCCTGCAGTTCCAGTTCCACAAGGCCCTCTGTCAGGAAGCTGGGCATGAACCATCTGCACCTCTGCATCAGTGTGACATCTATAAATCTAAAGAAGCTGGACAGAAACTTGGGTAAGGGGCTTTAATTTTAATCTGTAGCTGAAAAGTACCTTTCACACAGCTGGAATGTTTTTAACAAATATAAATGACAACAGCGTATTGTATGTAGCCCTTGCAATTAATCATATGCATTGTCCCTCATGTTTCACATAGAAAACAACCCAGACTCCAGCTACTTTTCTACTGAATTATTAATACAACACTAAGTTAATGGTTTGTACTGTATTGGATGATAGTATGTTCAAAAAAATCAACATCGTGGTGGTTTTCCAATTGAAAGGAGAAACCTGGAAGCTCTCTTCTTAGCAGCTCCTTGTTGGTCTAGTAGCAGCAACAACTACATGGAATGTAGGGGACCTGGGTTCAATCCCCAGACAGGCATTAGTGTTTTCCTTTCCTCTTGAGTTACTACTATAATGCTAGGTCAATGATTTACATTGCATTGCTTTTTTAAGAGTGTTACACTCTTCCATCCAGTTAAGTCTTGCTTTGGCTGATTACATTTTGAAGTGTAATGAGAATAATTCAGGTACATATGGGCAAACACTAACTTACACATGTATATGCACACTTACACACACACACACACACGCACACGCACATGCACACGCACATGCACACACATGCACATGCACATGCAGACACACCCGCACATGCACACTCACACACATGCATTTTCAGACACACATGCACACATACACATGCACACATACACACATGCTTGCACACACGTGCGCACATGCACACATAAATACACACACATGCGGGTATATACACATACACACATGCACACATATGCGAGCACACACACACGCACAAACATGCACTTACACACATATGTGAACATTCACACACATGCACATACACACACACATTCACACACATGCACATTCACACACACACACACACACACACACACACATATGCACATTCATACACACACACACACACACACACACACACACACACACAAAAACATACATACATACACATATCATAGGAGGTTACTAGGCTAATGGCCCTGAGGTCCTTACAAGCCTAGCCAAAAGTTTATCCCCTAAAAAGAAACCTCAGTCAGCACCTGTCAAAGAGGGACATAGGTAAACCCCTGGGACAGATTTGTGGTTTTCCATCCACTAATCAAGGTTGTGCTTCAAGAGGGTCAGTGAGGTACTGTGTTTGACATGTATGGGAAGTCTATTCCAGAGACGGTGCAGCCTCTGGGAGACAAACTTGTCTCTCCAGCAGGTTTTGTTGATGTTGCATATTAGATTTAGGCCTTTCAAGTGGGTAATGTGTGAGGAATTAGACTTACAGATATGGAGCATCTCTAGTAGGGCTGGGTCCGATATTGCATTGTAGGCGAGACACAGATCACCTCTAAGAAATATGTACGATACAGAGTAGAGTGATGATTTGAGCCTATACACATAGGACAGGTGTTGGAGGCCATGAATTCTCTTTGTGAGGTATTTCTGTGGCCTTTCCAGTTGGTGCAGGTGTTTGGAGAGGTACATACCAAATGGGGAGTTATATTTAATTATTGGCCTAATGAGGGAGGAGTACAGAGAGGTAATAACCTCCTTTTTCTGGATGCAATCCCTTTACTTATGAAATGGAACAAATTGAAGGCTTTTCTGACCACTGCTGCTACATGATGGTAGAATGTGAGAGTGTTGTCAACCTGAGTACCCATGTCTCTCACCACAGGTTATGTGCTTGGGGGGGGGGGGTGCCGTTGATGTTGTAATCAATAGGGGCATTATGTTTGCCATATGGTATGTTAATACATTTTTTTTGCATTTAACTTAAGGCCATGACTTTGGCACCAGTCAATTGTTGCTGTGAGACCATCTTGCAGTATGTTCACATCATTTGGGGAGTCAGTGACAGCACCCAACCTACAGTAATTTGTAAACTTGATCAGCCACAGGCCTTTTGTCTTTGCCTGGACCTCTGAGAAGTAGATGTCAAACAGTAGGGGTCCCAGGACAAATCCCTGGTGAACACCACTAGTGACAGGTCTGCTGTTGGAGGTGGACGCACCTATTTTGACCTTGTGGATCCTATCGGTGAACCAGTTCACCACCCACCTGATGAGATAGGGATTTACACCAAGTTGTAGTGGGGGATTGTATCAAAGGCCTTGGCCAAGTCAAGGTAAGCTGTATGTATTGACTTTCCCTTATCCAGGGCCTTGGTGATAGTATCAAAGAAGTCATCCAGGTTCAACAGGCAAGATCTACCCTTGATGAATCCAATCTGGCTGGGTTCAAGTGCTTGGAGATCACTTATGTCCTTGTTTATGAATAATACACTCCATGGCTTTACAGATCAGACTTGTCAAGCTAATGGGGCGATAGTTTCCAGGGTCAGTAGTGGCACCACCTTTGTGCAAGGGGATGACAATGGCAGTTCTCCACTCTGCTGGAATGAAGCATTTACTTAGGCTGCGGTTGAATAGGGTGCTCAATGATGAAGCTAGTTCTTGCTGGAGATGGTGCAGAATACAGCCTGGGATACAAACAGGTCCCATGGAAGCTGTGTTCTGTGCCTTGGATAGGGCCTTTAACACTTGGTCTACGGAGATGTAAGGTGCGGGACAAGTACTGGGAATGTCAAATAAGCCTTTGCAGGGGGACAGGGGGTGAAGTTTGAGCTGAACCAAATGGTTAAGTCGGCAGGATGAGTGTAAGTGGCACCATTAAGTACTAATTCTGGACAAACCTGGGCTTTGCCATGGAGGTTCCTGACATAACTGAAGATGACTTTGTGGTTTCCCTTTGTTTTGGAGGCTAGTTTCAAATCATAATTGGCTTTGGAGGTTTTCACTAGTGATCTAATTTGCTTGCTGAGGCTGAGGATGGAGTTTTTCCAATTTGGAATTTGTTCCTTTTTACCCTTGGACAACAGTTTCTTCCTTTTGTTGTAAATCCTGTTGATAGAGGATGTCCACCAGATAGGTTTGTGTTCCCTTGAGGAGCAGGTTTTAGTTCTGTTTAGTATAGCTGAGTCGAAGCAGTTGTATAGGTGTTTGTATACTGCATTGGTGTACTGTTTAGCATAGTTGTCTGAATCCTCTGAGAGGGACGGTGGTGTGAAGCTACTGGTACCCTCCCTTAGGAGGTTGTAGTCAGCTTTTGAGAAGTTTTTTAGCCTGGTTACAGCTGGGGGTGGGGGTGGGGGGTAGGATTTAAACTTCAAATGAGACAGACCGATGATCTGATCTTATCTGGGAGGAACATACTATGGGAGTGGTGCAGTGGTTGCCCATGTTGGTCAGAACCAAGTCTTGAATGTTACCTCCCCTTGTGGATGATGAGACAAATTGGTCTAGTGCATTAGAATTGATGATGAAGTCATGGAATCGTTGGGTGAGTGCATTAGTGCAGGAATAGCTCACCCAGTCTATGGTGGGGTAGTTGAAGTTACCAAGGATCAGGGTGTTAGGGGATACCTTGATGGAGTCAAGTAGGTCCAGGTAGGCTTAGTGGGTGTCCTGAGTCATGGAGGGGGGTCTATAGCTGGCTCTAACTTGGATGGGTGTCTTTCCAACTATGAGTTGTACCTGGAGTAATTCCAGTGTGTTATGCTGGCAAACCAGTCTGGAGGTGTGCCTGTCCTTAATGAAAATAGAGACGCCACCAGCCTTTGTCTTTCTGAACTCATTTTGGGTTCAGAATGTGTAGAATGAGGTATAGCCTGGTAAGGCAGGGATGCTCTTCTCAGCCCTGAACCAAGATTCTGTGACTGCACAGACCACTTTATATTCCTGTGCGAAGAGAGCCTCCAGTGGGTGCATTTTCAGGTTAAGGCTCCTAGCATTAAGCAGTATGACCTTCAGTTTGCTTTTAGACAGATCTTTTATGTTAGAAGATTTGTCTTTGGGACATAGACTAAAAAAGGCACAATGTGGGAGGCAAGAGCCTTGGCCAGGATCTGGAATTCCAGGGATGACAGGTAGAGGCCTTCTCTGGCAAAGCATCGAGTCCTGTCAACCATGTCATCCTAGGGAGATGGATACTAGATCCCCTTGGAAAGACACCAGAAACTAAGCCAGTTCTTGAAGTCAATTATTTTTGTTGTTATTGTGGTATCATTCTTGGTGAAGGTAGGATGCTGCTTAGGGCTAGGGTCATACCTGTATACAAAGAAGTTTTATTTTCTCTGACATCTTGGCTACACAGCCTTCAAGGAGTATGAAAAAGTAAAAAATATACCTGCCTTAAATATACTAAAATCATGACATAATTATATCATTAAGCAATTACACATTAAAACAATTATACACAATTAAATGAAAACTCTCCAGTTAATTCTAAGTTTAAGCCATGTGGAGCCAATGTGTTGTACTTTAAAATGTGTATAGCCCTCATTTTAATTAACTACCATATTACAGCACAATCCAAGGTCAAATGCAGCAATAAGAAAGCAGTCACAGTATGTATTATAAATACATATAATAAATACTCATACCTTTAGAATATTCACAGATGTGCTAACATTCAGCCACCCTATCAACTGCTTCTATTCACACATAAAATGAAATCATAATTTGGCACTGATATTCGTGATCTCTGGAGCAGCTTCCTTCCTCATTAAAAAAATAGACATAATATGTCTGTGAGTCATTAAAAAATGGTATCACAAAATAAATGCTAGTGGTTGTCAGCTGCAGACGTGCAAAAGTTACGTTTGGGGATTCTTATGAAAAGCTGAATAACAAAACACTAAAGAGAAAAGCCCAAGTCAGCATAATGCCTGAAGAACAGGTGGCCTGAATTTGTAATTTTCTGCATCGTCCAGGGGAGGGGTGGGACAAGCCCCCATGCATTCTAAATGTGGGTGGCTGCACAACTCACACCACTGCTGTTTGAGTATTTTAATTCCATGATTACACAATATTTGAAAAAAAAACAAAAAACATACAAGAAGTTAGACATTCAGCCCATAAATTCATATGCACATGCAGGTTTTTCATTTTAGTCATCAGTTATTTGTTTTTTTTTTTTTTTTGGAGTGGTGAAGTTTCATACTAGAAGTCTCATTTTGTAAAGAAAATTTCTGTGCTGGACAGACTGAATTTGCGGTCTACATAGTAAAGTCTCCTCAGAACCAGAAATGCATTCTATGAAATTGTTGTGTTTACTTTGAGATGCCCAGATGATATGGGTAACCTGCTAGTGGATGAAGCTTGAGCACTTGAGCTTCAACTTACTGATGACTGGAATTGCTCCATAGGAAATCAGTGCCGGTTAGTTGTGCCGGAAGTGATTCCCTTTTTATGGGAATTTCCAATTTCTCTGAGTTTGTGTTACTGTGGAGTTAGTATGTATAATTTAGGGGGTGTGGAGAGCTTGCTGCGCACATCAAGGTGGGTGCAAGGGGCTTGTTCTCCTTCAAAAACATTTTAAAAAGTATTTTTGGCAAGGAATTTTGGGCAAATGAAATTCAGGTTTCCGATACTCAGTGCATTTGCTTTTGTTTAATTATAGGGGAGGTGATCTGTCTTAGGTCCTCAAGTTACAGTCCTGCAGCAGAAAACATCTACTGCCTAGGGTCATAGTCAGGATTTCTGCGTTTGTAAAGCAGCTTTCAGAATGTAATCCCTTCACCACAACCATAGCCCCCCCCCCAAAAAAAAAAAATATCATGAAACAACAGGTTTAAAAGAATGATCTTAACAGACATTTTGAAAAAAAGCTATTCCGCAAAGTATACAGCCATAAATTATGGTAAATATGCCCTTAAAAAGCTATCACATCTCTGCACACAATAATTATTAAAAAATGTAAAGTAAATGTATATCACATCCTGTACTGTGTATGACTGGTTATGTCCATTCTATGGTCACAGTAATTCTGAGACTCTTAGGCAGCCTTGTTGTGCTGTCCCTGGTACAACCTGGCATTTAGCTATTTCCTGAGAGGTTATCCAGCATTTGAATAACTGTTGATTTTCAGCTGAATTAGATGTTTCTGGATCCTTAAGTGCTCAGAGTGTCCTAACAAAACAATCCCCCCATAAACTCCAACTTTGGTATAATGCACTTTCCATAATAGCTGCACAACTAGTTTCTCTACCAAGTTGTTTACCCTGCTCTCATAAGAGCTTCCTTTATAACCCCCCATACCCCTACAACATGAAGTTGGGAGTTAAGAGATATCATACATAAATATCCACTCTTCTTCTTGGCCCTATGGCCTTGTGGAGTAATGTGCCTCCTCAGACATACAAGTACCTCATCTCTCCCTGCTGGTGTCCTGGTAGCTGGTACTGTCGATGCACTGTATTGACTCATCATCATGACATGATTTCTTTTAGCTTGTTTCTCTACAGGTATGGAAAAAACAGAGCATCGATGCATGTGTATGAGATAATCAGTCACACTTTCCTGTTACATTCCCTAGCTGTAATCTTACATACATGATTTTTCTGGTATGTGATGACAGTATAATGAATTAATCAGTCATGCCAAGCCCTGTCAACTGGGATTAGAACAATTCATTTCTCTTTCTGTCATCCCACTTCTCCATAGTTGTGGCTTATTCTTAAACCTAAACTTTCAACTTTGTCTTTCAGTTGTAGATTTTCATTTTTTTTCATTTATGGCTTTATACTTGAATACAAATAGTTAACAACCGATCTGCAATGTATCAAGTCAATACATAAAACAATTTACATATGTATAAGAAAATACACATACACAAATAAATATTTATTAGATCAGAACTCTGCAAAGCCTTATCCCCGCTGTCTCTGTACTGGCTTTATAACCAGTGTAACTGTTCATCCTTTTTTGTCCCCACAAATGGCAAGTAACTGGGGTTCCTTGCCAATGGAGCCTTTAAAGGCTATGAGTTGTGGCTTCAATAGTGATTGTTCCTGTGTGGCACAAGTAGGTATACGTGTGTGTGTGTGTGTGTGTGTGTGTGTGTGTGTGTGTGTGTGTGTGTGTGTGTGTGTGTGTGTGTGTGTATAGAGAGAGGACATTCTAAGAATCCCTGCTTTGAAACCTGAATATGAAATGATTAACTGCCTACTGCTATAAAAGTGTGACAAATTAATTCTCTGAATTTGATTTAAAAAAAAAAGAAAGAGAAGAAAAATTGTGACTGTATGTCTAGATCCACTGGTGTTTTTTTTTTCTTACCTGTATATCAGAGGTTTTGGACACTTCATCTTATTTGCTGCATTTCAAACATTGCTGGACACAAAACCACAAAAAAAAATCACTTTAGCTATTGGTGAGATACATAGGCCTGGCCATTTTGATTCAGCCAACTCAAATCATGTAATTAGTAGTATAATACAGTGTTCAGTCCCTTTGTTTGGACTGGTACTAAATCACATAAAACCTTTCCCAATACTGAAGTTTTTTTTTTTATCAACTGCAGTGAAGCACTCAGAGCTGGTTCATCCTTAAGTTGGCAAGAAATCCTACAGAAGGTAACTAACACAACAAAAATGGATGCGGGACCACTGATGGAGTATTTCTCCCCTGTCATTACATGGCTAAAGGAACAGAATGCAAAGAACAATGAGGTTTTGGGCTGGCCCGAATTTGACTGGCGCCCACCAGTACCTGAAGGTTACCCAGAAGACATTGGTAAGGCCAGAGTGGAGGTGACTTACAAGACATGATGGAGGGAGGTGGGCTCTATAGTTCTGAAAATGAAATGCTGACTTCATAAATGTAATACTTAATATTAGAGTCATGCTGTTTCTTACCTGAGGATATGCCTGGTATTGTATTCAATTCAAGGTCATATCGGATCTCAGGTGTAGCACTTCTGCTTGTCTCCTTGCTTTATAAGCTAAACCAATAATCTTGCTATAAAAGCTTGCACTGAATAACTGCTATTACTGATTACTGCCAGGGCTATTTGATTAACTTAGAGGATGTCCAAGATTGCAACAGAATAGAGATACTAATATATTATGTCACATTTTTATTGTTTGCAGAAAAAAAAATTGTATTTGTACTATAGTCACTTTATTGTAATAAAATATAAGTCCTACACAGACAATAGCCATCTGAGCACTTGTAACCAGAAAATAACCTGTAAGTGGACACAGTACTAGGCAAAACTTGAAGGTTCGTGGGCAACTGTAGGTATACAGTTCAGAAGGCCATTAAAGAACCTAACCCAATTTCACAACTGCCTGGTTAAATGATTTGCTAAGGATCAAACAGTAGTAAATGTAGAGACAGAGAGTCAAACTCTGGACTACAGGAAGGCGCTTACTAACAGCTCATGACCTTAACTATCTCTACTAACTGTCAGATCTTAGATTAACAACTGAAGTGCTCAAGGCTGTAAGTATAACTATATATATTTACTAGTGACAAAATGGCTGACAGGAGACTGCAAGGAAGCTAAAGCTGAACTGAAGCAGAAAGGGGCTTGGCAAGGATTATCTGAGGAGACCTAATAGTGATGCCACCATGTACAGGTAATTAACAGATATCGCTTAAAAGATAAGTTAAGATGCATAACAGGTCAGAAGTCATTCTGACTACATTAGATTTGGGATTTTAACCTAGTGCGTAGTCACAGGAAGGAAGCCCCAGAGCTGTAAGCTGCTGTCAAAAATAATTTATTCTCATGAGAGCTCTTTGTCTTATGGGCAATTCTCTTGGCTAACACAATAGAAAGAAAGTCTTTGGGAGGAGCATTGTTGGTGCACAATTCTGCTTATTGTACTGTGGAGTATTTAAGGTCACTTTATAGCTTTGATAAACATCAAGAATGGCGCTAAATGAATTACATTTTAAAATAAAAATAAAAAATATGCATTTATTTATTTATTATGCTTTCAAAAAGGAGTTAAAATGTGTATAAATGGAGCAAAATATGGAAAGCAGTGTCTCAAAAACACTGCTGTACACATTTGAAGTTGTGAATATTCTAAAACATGTTCAATCATTAATCATCCAAAAAGTAACAGCGAACACAGCGAAGTATAAGAGGCTCCACCAAAATAATAAAAAAACACAATTTATGACTGAGCATTTTCATCCTGTATACAACTAAGGACTTCATTAGAATAAGTAAATCCATCATATAACACTAATCAAATACAACTGATATGGTCACATGACATACTAATTAAAGCAATTAATTAATCTCCTTAAGAAAAGATATTCAACTAGTACAAATTTAATAAAGTGCAAAAATTAACCATTGTTTAATACAAAATATCTGTGTAACAAATCACAATTTTAAAGCTCGCAGTTTCAAAATAGTATTTATAGAAATGTTATCATTTAAGCCAGGAAACAGAGTTGATTCTAATAACAATTGCCACCACAGTTCATTATATTCCAAAAATGTTTGCCAATCACCCCCTTTTATGATGGTAAAACCTTTTCAAGTACAACTCTTAAATTTATTAAAATGAATACATACCCATGAGTGCTTGTAAAGAGCATTGTTAGTATCACCCTTGCTTATGCTGTATAAATGTTTACAAATCCTTCATTTCATGATTCTGCCTGTTTTGCCAGCATAAAATGCTTGGCATGATTGGCAGTTAGCTAAGTAAACTACCCCTGTGGCATTATAGTTGTATTTCCCCTTACAATAAATATCCTTAGGATAATTAACTATTCTTATTTTATCACAAGTATTAATATATAAGCAACATGAACAAGTCCCACAAGTTTCCATATTGCCTCTCTCCCTGTTAGCCTTATTACTACCTTTTAACATATTTTTGAGGTTTTTATCCTTTGTAAACACAAAGTTCATCTCCTTACTCAATTTGATCATTAAAGGTTTATATATATATATATATATATATATATATACACACATATATATATATATATATATATATATATATATATATATTAACCTGTGTTTTCTAGTTCCTTATCATGATTTCTTTAATTTTATTGTTCCTGTTACTAAAAGGTCAAAACATCACTTTATCAGTTTTTGAAATGAGGGTATCATTAAAATCATTCCTCAATTTACCCTCATTCAAAATTGTTTGAAAAATTACTCCCCTTCATGGACAATATTCCTTTTCCACATTTTCACATAATTTCACTGGATAGCCCCTTTCATATAACTAGTTCTTTAAAATATCTCTTTCAAAAATCTTTCATGTTCAGAAATCATCCTTGATAATTTCACCACCTGTCCTTTAACTAGACTATATTTTTGTTCATAGGGATGATGACTATTATAAAACAAATAAGATCTGGAGAAAGTAGGTGTACAATAAATAGTTGATTCATATCTTTTCACCTCAATATTATACAATTCCATGTCCAAGTAATTAATACTATCCTTACCACAACTATAAGTGAACTTTAAGAAATCACTAGATGAGTTCATGAATAAAATAAATTGATTTAAACTATCCAAAGATTATTCCCATATTACAAAAATATAATTCAAGCATCTAGAGTAAAATGTTATAACATTTATAAAATCAGATCAAAAAACGACATGTTTCTTCCAATACTACATACTAATATTAGCATATACTGGTGCTGAAGCTGCACCCATTGCTACTTTCCCAATCTGTTTAAAAATCTATTCTTTTAAGAATTAAAAAATATTACAAATAACTATTTTGTAAGTAATGCAAGGTTCTTAACATCCCTATCAGTCAAATTCTTGAAGGTGAAAAGCCCTTGTATAAACCACTCTAATCCTATATCATGTGGTATGGTTGAAAAAAGGTCTTTTACATTAATAGTAAAAAAGTGTCAATTTCAAATCCAATATCATGAATCAATTCCAAAAAAAATCCACAAATCCTTTACAATAATCATTTTATTAATAAAAAACAGTTTTAATTTAAAATTAAGATATTTAGCAATAGGCTGTGTTTTAGAAAAGGCATATGCAATCACATGTCTTAATGGGGGTCTGTTATATCTTTGAGTATGTTAGTGATACCAAAAAGAGGATATAACTGGTTTAACAACCAAATAGTTAAGCTTTTCTTTCAAAAGGTCACCCAACATCGAGATCATAAATTAATATCTATACTTTTAAAAGCTAATGCCACCTCTGTGGGAAACAATTACATAAGTGTCAGGGTTCCATAACACTTGAACTATTTTTTAGTTACATAACATGGTAGCCATCAACACTACCCCTTCTCCTTATCAGGTTTCATAACTCTAATTGTACAGTAATTTTTTAAATAGTTTTAACAAATCCATTTCCTGCTTGGTTAAATTATAATATTTATTTCCACAACTTAGACCAAATTGGTTCCTAAATTCTACTTATAGGTTCATAGGTTCATAGGTTGATACTAGGCTATCTGCCCTAGGGCATTTACAAGCCTAGTCAGAGTGTGTTTGGCTTTCGCCACCCTTCTTAGATTAGTTGACTGTGCCTCTGTATAGTAGGTCACAAAGGATAGCCCATTTAAGGTTAGTTTACCGTGCCTCTGTCTAGCAGTGACACAGAAGAGATCCCAGGGGTAAATTTATGATCTCCCATCCAAACGTCAAGATTCTTCTTGAAGAGGGTCATTGAGGGGCTCTGTCTGACATGGATTGGGATTTTGTTCCAGAGTGAGGGGAGCCTCTGGGATATGAATCTGTCCCTCCAGCATTTTCTATTTATTTCTGTGCTGAGGTTTAAGTCACTGGAGCGTGTAGTTCTGATGGATTTGGATTTCTTGAGGTGGAGCATGTCCATTAATTCTGGGTTGGACATGGCTTTATACGTCAGGCACAGATCGCCTCTGAGTAGGCGGTAAGCAACTGAGTAGAGCTGGAGTTTCTTTAGCCTAACTGCGTAGGGCATCTGTTTGAGTCCCTTGATCCTCTTGGTGAGGTACTTTTGGGGTCTTTCTAGTTGTAGCAGGTGTCGGGTAAGGTACATCCCAAATGGGGCATTGTATTCAATTATGGGCCTGATGAGTGATGAGTAGAGGGGCACAATGACCTCTCTTGATCTAGATGTGAACCTCTTCGTGATAAGGTGGGCTATATAGAATGTCTTTCTAACACTTTGGCAATGTGATTGTCAAAGGAGAGGTTGCAATCTACTTGGGTCACCAAATCCCTAATTACTTCTTCCATACTTAATGGATTACCACCTATGTGGTAATTTGTGGGCACTTTGTTTTTCCCAAAGGGGATGACTTTGCACTTTTTGGCATTTAGCTTTAGGCCATTGCTCTGACACCAGTTATCCGTCTCTGTGAGACCTTTTTGGAGGATGCTTGTGTCAGCCGGCGAGTCGATTATATCCCCCAGTTTGCAGTCATCTGCAAACTTTGTCAGCCATAGACCTCCTGTGTTAGCCTGGACCTCAGAGAAATATATACCGAACAAGAGAGGTCCCAGGACTGAGCCTTGTGGGACGCCACTTGTAACTGGTCTAGAGTCTGACATGGCACCTGCAATTCTGACCATGTGGGTTCTATCCCTAAGCCAGTTTGCAACCCATCTTGTGACATAGGGGTTGATATTTAATCTGGTGAGCTTATTTATGATGCCAGAGTGGGGTATTGTGCTGAAGGCTTTTGCAAGGTCAAGGTAGGCTGTGTGGACTACCTTCCCTTCGTCTATGGCCTTGGTGACTGTTTCAAAGAAATTGACTAGGTTCAAGAGGCAAGATCTGCCCTTAACAAAGCCGAATTGGGTAGGATCCAGTGTTTGAAGGTTCCCAATGTCTTTGTTTATGAGTTCCATGATGATACGCTCCATAGCTTTGCAGACCAGGCTAGTTGGGCTTATAGGGCGATAGTTTCCGGGGTCGATTGTGGCACCACCTTTATGAAGTGGGACCACTGTTGCTGTACACCATTCTTTGGGTACATATCCTGTTGTAAGGCTGAGAGTGAACAGTGATTTTAAGTGAGGGTTCAGTTCTTCTTGGAGCTCATGTAAAATGCAGCCCGGGACACCGTCTGGTCCCATTGATGCTGTGTTTTTTGCTTTGGAGAGAGGGCAGCTCTCACCTGTGCATCTGTGATGTCAGGGAGGCTACACTCTGTTGGGATAGTCATTTGCTCATTTGGGGGGGGGGGTTGCACTGAACCTGTCTGCCAGGATGTTGGCAATGTCTGTGGGTTCAGTGTATTTTTTGTCATTTTGCACTAACTCAGAGCATATCTGGGAGTTTCCACCCAGGTTTCTGACATAACTAAAGAAAGCCTTGTGATTATCTTTAGCGTCTTGTGCAATTTTTCTTTCGAAGCTAGCCTTAGATGATTTTATGAGGGGATCATAGTTTCTTGCTAGTACTGATCAGAGTTGCCTTCTGTTTCAGGGATTTTGCTGTATCATGTAGTAGCTTCCTCCTTCTGTTGTACAGCTTATTCATGGCTGGGGTCCACCAGACAGGTCTCCTGCCTTTGGAGGAGTGTGTCTTGGTTTTATTTGGGATAGCATGATCCATGCATTCCTGTAGGTATCCATAGAATGCGTTTGTAAAGGATTCTGCGGTTTGGGCCATATTTTCCACTGGCCCTGGGGCTTTGAAGGATTCCAGCTCAGTTTTGAGAAGTGGGAAGTTTGCTTTTGAGAAGTTTTTGACCGTGGTTTCCTTTGCTGGGGGTGGGGACAGGATATGGATGTCCATAGTGATTAATTTATGGTCAGATCTTACCAATGAGGGGTATACCTCTGGTATGGAACATAGAGTCCCCATGTTGGTGATGATCAGGTCCAATATGTTTTCCCCTCTTGTGGGAGTGGTGACCAGTTGTTCCATAGCATTTGAGTTTATAAATTCTAGGAATCATTGGGCTAGGGTGCTGGGGCTTGAGTAGTGCTCCCAGTCTATGTTTGGGTAGTTAAAGTCACCCAATATAATGGTGTTTGGAGAGACCTTCATATTCTCCAGTGTCTTCAGGAAAGCCGAGTGGGGTTCCTGAGTTTGGGAGGGTGGTCTGCAGCAGGCTACAAACTGGAAGGCAGTTTTGCCCACTGTTAGTTGCACATGGATGGTCTCAGATGCTTTGTGCAGTGCCACTCGCCTGGAGGTATGGGTATCTTTGATGAATATGGATACTCCCCCTCCTCTTGTGGTTCGGTCCGAATTTTGGGGCAGAAAAGCATGGTATGAGGTATAGCCTGGTAGTGCTGGGGTGCTCTCAGGAGCCTTGAACCAGGCTTCACATGCAACTTCACATGAAACTCCAAATTGTCTATCATTAATTGTCCTTATGATGAAAACTAAGAAAGTGAGGGTCAGGATATCTGCGGGAAGGTTTTATTTCACCAAAATATGACAATAAGAAGATAATCTCTCCAGACATTGCAGCTAGCCCCCTTTTTAATAGACTGAACATATTTTTGCAGCTGTCTACTATGCTAGTGATGTTTTTTTTTTTTTGGGGGGGGGGTATTTGGGCTGCTGTTTGTGGAATATAAAGGCTGCTCCCTGCATCCCTAGCAAAAGTGAGAAACTGATTATGGAAATATTCATATACACAACTGTTTCATTAACTGTAGTATTTTGCCTAATCTGTCTTCTGAGTACACCTGTTAGTTAAGTAAATCTGTGTCTCAACCTCTTCCAAGTTCCACTGCCTCACAAACTTTTAATGTTGTTGTCTTTCAACTTTTCTCGGTTAAGGGTCGCCACAGCGGAACTCCGGTCCGCTAATGATTGGCAGTAGATTTTCATGAATGCCGAGGTGCCAGCTTGACGTTCAACCTTCTATGAAGGCACGTCCATTTACGCATGTCTTTCGAACGCCCATCCAACCGAGGGGAGGACATGCAGACTCCACACAGAAGGCCCTCCCCGCACTCTAGCCGAGAATTAAACGAGAGAACCTCTTGCTGTGAGGCAACAATGCTACCGCTGCACCACCATGGCATCTGCCTCGCAAACTTTTAATAAATATCTTAATTAATTCAATCCTTATCATTCATTTTGGTGCTAATTTCCATGAATATACCAATTCCATATAAGAAAGTATTTAAATTTCTGAAGAATATATTTTCCTACCTGTTAAAAGAACTGATTTATGTCTGTTCCATGCTGTTCCACTAAGAATGATCAATAAATAAACCTTCATAAAACTTTTGCTAAGACATTACTGATTGAGACCACACTAGATTGATACCCCTCCCTCAAAGATAAAGTTAAGCTTTTTACAAGGGGAAGTCCCCTGCACCCCCATGTGAGATGCAAGCCCCCTGCATGCCCTGAACATTATATAAATAAATATATATATATATATATATATATATATATATATATATATATATATATATATATATAGGTTTACTATTGTTTATTCGAACAGAAAACCATTTTCCATTCAAATAAGTGAATGGTAATACCGAAAGTTAAAAAAACTACCGTTCACAATGTCGAACCAAATGCTCGATGCATTTGACTCAACATTGTTGTCGAAACTACCACATGCAAGCTGTATACGAGCTGATGTAAATCAAACTCCTATACAGTTATCACGTTTTTGCAGGGGGGCTGCATCCCCCACACCCCCCTACTTATATATTCTAACTCCGAGATCGCACTACAGTGAGGATGTGGATTAATTTCCATTCCCCACTGTACTACGATCTCTGTGCAGATAGTCAATTTCCATTTATGCAAATGCAGTTGTGCATTCGCATAAGTGGAGTTGACTATCTGGTGCAAAACTGCTTGTGCATTCGACATTCTGTTTTTCGGCACATTGCAGCTGATAGAATGTCATTCGCACAGAATACAGTAAACTATATATATATATATATATATATATATATATATATATATATATATATATATATATATATATATATATATATATATATATATATATATATATATATATATATATATATATATATATTTATATATATATATATATACTTTTTCTTTATATTCCCTTCATCCACTCACCTGACTCTAGTAGATCCACTGTCTTTTTGTAGCTCACCTCTACAACTACTTCACTACTTTAAAATCCAGGCATACCCCATTGTCCCTTACCAGCTAGTTCAGTCATGGGCCATCACCCATGTGTTGTCTAACTCCAGACTTAAAAACACCAGTGACGGGTCCTGACAATATCCCTAGATGTCTGATGAGAAGGATTATGTCCCATTTAGCAAAATCATTCCATCATCTCCTAAACTTGAATCTGTTCACTTGTATGTATCCTTACAAATAACCAACTCCTCACCCCAACTCAACATGGGTTCTGTCCTGGCCATTGTACAATGACAGATCTTCTTTCATTCCTAGACATAGTAAACCGCGCCTGTGACTCCAGAAATCACAGTCCACAGTCCTCCTCGACCTCTCCAAATCTTTTGATACTGTCTCCCATACCCACCTCTTTACTGACCTTTTTAAACGTAACCTCTCACAAAACACCATTAGCTGGTTTAGCAGCTACCTCTCTGATAGATCCCAGGCTGTGAAATAGAAAACTGGTACCTCTGCCTTCCTTCCAACCCCAACTGGGGTACCCCAGGGATCCATACTCGGCCCTATGCTCTTTAATATTTTCATTAATGATGTCCACATATCAATTCCCAACACCAGAATAGTACAATACGCAGATGACTCCACACTAGTCTGCTCTGCCTTCAGCCTCTTTGAGCTCCAAACTATAACTCAAACTAGGCAATTTTAGGTGTCTTTAATAATGCTTGTATTATTATCACACACCATTTAAATACATTCTGCTCAAATCTAACACTGTCATCGGGGACTTAAATACCTACATTGATAATAAACTCTGTTCTGATCAGCAAATCTCTGTTGTGGTTAGAACATTCTTCTTCCTTGCATAACTTACCCTTTCTGGTATTTCCTCAAGGTCCAAAGCAGTTATAGTCCTATTTTACTCCTCCCTTATTAGACCCAACATTGAACATAATGCACCCAGCAGCATGTACCTGGCTAAGTATTTGAACCACCTCCAGAAACCAAAGCATTTTTTCACCAAAAATATCTCAGTTTGATGTACCTTTAGCTACTCTGCCAGACTAAAAACCTGTCCTTCTACTCACTCTTGTATAGTCTCCTGAAAGGGTGATCTCCTCTTAACATTCCATTTTATCAACAGTCCGGAACTGTTTGAAGTCCATCACTTAAATGGAACGTAGTAAAGCAAACCCTTTACATTTCAAGCAGTGTACTTCCTTATCAAATTGTACACCTGGTCTGGTGTGGTCATTACTTTTTACCTGGGATATGTGGGGATAATATACTTGATTAGTAACCGATTCATAACAATCGGACTCCAGTGTGATGATAGGGCAGTATTCATAATCTCACCCTATGCCCCTCAGCAGGGATATGTGATAGTGAGGAAAAGAGACAACAGTTGCAGATAAAGCAGGGCAACATGAATTGGTGTTGATAATGGGTAACATGAATGCACATATCAGGACAGACAGAACAGGATACAAGGACTGCCTGGGTCCACATGGGTGGGACAACAGGAATAAAGAAGAAGAGGCCATTATAGATTTCTGTCTGGCAAATGGTTTAATAGTGGCCAACACATGGTTCAGCAGGAAAGACAGTCACAAGATCACACACACAAGTGGCAAACATGCAACTCAGATAGACTCCCACCTAGCAAGGAAGGGTCAGTGGGGTAGAATCAGTGATTGCAAAGTTATCCCAGGTCAGCATACAGCATAAACCACTGGTTTCCACAATCAGCTGCAAGCAGTGGTCAGAGAAGGCTCTAAGGTCAACAGAACCAGGTTGCAGACCTGGAAGTTGACTGGAGAGAAAGCACAACAGTTTAAGTAATTACTTGTGGTTCTAGCACTTGAAGAAGAAGAAGAGGAAATAGGTGGAGATGAAGAAGAATTACAGTGCCTCAAAAAAGCATGTTTGAGGACTATAGAACAGATATGCAGCCAAGCCAGTTATTGAATTAAGGTACATATAGAAAGCTGCTGGTGGTATGCAGAAGTACAGGAAATCATCAAAAGAAAGAAGCAGCGTAGGAAAAAGTGGGAGATAGAAAAGATGAACCAGTAGTGTAGCTAAGGTGAAGCAACAGGAGAAACTGCCCTGGGTGCAAAGGGTTGGGGGGGTGATCAGGCAATCCCAATCTCTAATGCAAGGCTGCCTTTTAAAAGCCAGTCTTGCATTTTCGGTCAAACTTGAGAGCTGTAGCACTCCATGCGTGGTCTAAAATGTAGCATCATGTTGCAAGCAGTTTAATCGTTAAAAAAAAAAAAAGACGACTCTTTTTATAACTAAAATCTGAGCACTGTAGTGCTCTAAGTGGGCAGGGTATATAGTGTAGCAACTGTTTGCTACAGTTTATAAGAATTTTTTTTTTTTAACAAGGCTAGGAAGAAATAGTGGTTGGCTAACAAAGAGGCTAAGAAAAACTGCAATAACAAAGAACAAGGCATCAAAGGCATTCTACCAGCTTCTGGAAAGTGACTCAGTAGATCACAGAAAGAAACTATGTCAGGTTGCATGACAAAGACAGAAAGATAAAGAAGATAGTCATACCTCATTTCATATGAGATTCCAGCAACAACTTGCCAGCAACAATCTGCTCATGAATCCACAGGGCATCAAAGGCAGATGGAAGGAGTACTTCCAGCAGCTTCTGAATGAAGAAAACCCCACAGAAGCTGTACTGCCCCAGACAAAGCCTAGGATGAGAGAAGAGGAGGCCACCCTAGAAGATGTAAGAACAGCACTAAGGAAAATAAAGTCAGGGAAAACAGCAGTTGTAGATGAGGTCACAGCAGATATGATGAAGATGTTAGGTGAGATAGGGATACTCGCGGTGGTGGTGCTGCGGTAGCCTTGTCGCCTCACAGTACGACGCTGTCCAGTTCGATTCTCAGCTAGAGCGTCTTCTGCATGGAGACATGTGTGAATGGGTGTACCTTCATTGAAGGTTGTACGTCAGGGCTGGTAACTCGGCACGTAAAACTCAACTACCAATCATTAGCGGACCGGAGTTTCGCTGTGGTGACCCCTAACCGGGAAAAGCCGAAAGACACAGCAGTTAGGTGAGATAGGGAAGAAATTGCTCCTGAAGGTACTCATAGCATTATGAGAGAAAGGCATATCTCAGATGACTGGAAAATAAGCACACTAGTGTCAGTGTTTGAGAACAAAAGAGACATTGACAATTGTGGGCAGTACAGATATATCAAACTCCTGTCACACTGCATGAAAGTTCTGGAGAGGATGATTGATAAATGCATTAGCAGAGTAGTAGAATGTAAGATGGGAGATGAGCAGTTTGGATTCATATCAGGATGCAGCACATCTGACCCGATGTTTGCAGTGAGACAGATACTAGAAAAGAAGCTAGAAATAAGGAAAGCATCCAACTGGGCATTCCTAGACTTGGAGAAAGCATATGACAATGTCCAATGAAAGCCGATTTGGTCAGTCCAGTGATAGTTCAAGTCACAGAAACATTGTTAGAATTAATGCAAGCTATGTACAAGGACCGAATGCCTCAAGTATGACCAGTATTTGGTCTCACAGAGGGATTCCTAGTAGGAGTGGGTGTACACCACTGCTCAGGTCTCATCCCACTGCTGTTCATACTGTTGATGGACTACATCAGCAAAGAGGTCAGAGGAGACCGATCAACAAAGTTGCTGTATGCAGATGATGTGGCATTACAGGCAGACTCTGAGCAAGAACTTCAACAAAGGCTAGGGGAATGGAATGCAAAACTGAAGGCACATGGGGTGAAAGTGAGTACAGATAAGACAGTTGTAATAACAGCAAATGGGGGAAATAAGAAGGCAAGAAGAAGTGAGATACAAGAGAAAATAGTGGAACAGGTTAACAGCTTCAGGTATCCGGGAACGATATCTGAGGAAAAGGGAAGGCTGAATGAGGGAGTCAAAGAATCAAAGGAGCTGCAGCCAAGTGGCACAGATTGTCGAGGGTAGGGTGTGACAGAAGAATGCCAATGAAGTGGAAAAGTAAGGTGTACAAAACAGTGGTGTGATCAGTACTTCTGCATGACACTGAAACCTGGCAGTAAAGGCAGAGCAATTGAGGAAGCTGGACGTAAGAGTAGAAGACAAAGTAGATACAACTGTAGAAAAGGTCAAAGAGAACAAATTATGATGGTTCAGACACATCTACAGAAACTAATCTGATGAAGAAGAAAGAAGTTAAGAGGAAAGGGGGATGTCCAGCAAAGAGGTGGGCGGATTGTGTGTCAGAAGACCTGTGACACTCGGCGATGAGTGTTGATGAAGGAAGGAAGGTGAGTGGTATTGAATAGAGAGATGTTGAGAGCTGAAATAACACCCTGACCCCATGTAGAGAAAAAGTGGAAAAAGGGGGGGAGGGCTGATGATAATGAAAATACTTAATGGTGAGCACTGTTAATCACACATCAATACTGGGTTATATGGCTGAGCTTCTAAGTAGTCTCTAAGGACCTCTTAACCTATGACCCTGTTCCTTGGGAAGCAAAGCCTTATGGCCTATGCATGAAGACTCAGGAGGACTTGGGTTCCTGCATATACTGCTGGTACGGTTTACCTTCATAAACTCAAATCACAGTGGTTTGAGTGCGCATATGACCGACTCAAAACCACGAAAGTGAAAACGTCGACATTCCTTAATGTTCGAAAAACAGCAAATCGAAAAGCAGATTTGCTGTTTTTCGAACATTAATGTCAAACAAAAAAAAAAGTGCCCCCCCACTTTATTATTCTAACTCTGAGATCACACTACAGTGAGGAAAGGAACCATTTCCCGATCCCCAACATAGTGCAAGCCGCGCCAGAATGTTGAATGTGCAATGAGCGAATCTCACTGTGCATTCACTCATTGCACATTCAAACCTTTTTCCGTTTAGCGTTTGCAAACTTTGCAAACTGCCTTTTGAAAAATTGCTGTTCGCCCTTGTGCAATATGCACATGTAAAGGTAAACCATTGGTACAGACTGTCATCCATGTATTTTGTCAGTCAGAACACTTAACTGTTGATGGCCAGTTGTACAGTGTAGTCTGTGGTCACCATGTTCATTCCCACATGCAACATTCATCCCCCTCAGACATGATGTTCATGTATTGGGAGTCTGCAGACCTTCACAGGAGATACACAGACTGTTTGAATCCCATGGTATGGCAGCAGATCCTTGTTTGCTTCAGCCTAGCTTCTAGTCAAACCTACTGATGACTTGGGCTCACTTCTCTGTTTTTGCTACTGACTCCATTAAATGAATGTCTTGCCTCATTACCAGAGGCTTAGCCTTAAATTGCATTACTTTTTCAAACACTATCTTTATTTCATATAGGCTGTGCAAGTCTTTCTCTGAACTTTATGTGAAATAATGTATTTT
Organism: Protopterus annectens; assembly: GCF_019279795.1. NCBI lineage: Eukaryota > Metazoa > Chordata > Ceratodontiformes > Protopteridae > Protopterus > Protopterus annectens. The sequence continues at coordinate 1,201,217,767 of NC_056747.1, read as the reverse complement.
CATATTTTCCCAAATCATTCACTGTGTATTCTCAGATTATCTTTCCTTTTGCAGATGGAGTGTCTAGATATAGTTAAGTTCCATCATGTTCATCCCTTCCCATTCTTCAGCACTTTACATGTTATGGTCCCCCTCAACATCGCTGTATCCATACCTCCCTCTCTCTCTTTTAGTGTAGTCATTTTATTTATTTTTAGTCCTTATCTCACTATCACTTACAAGGCGCCATTTTATTGGACCATTTACTCCTCCATTCCACCAACTTTGGTGACATTTGGAGAGGGAGGTGAGATTTGGGTGTCATAGCAATTATACAGTAAGAGTTAGGAAAATATTTAGATTTTCCAAGCACCCTTCTTTGATGGCCAGAAAGCATTATGCAATGTATGCTATGCTGAGCCAGGTTTGGAGGAGTACATACTTCTGTATACCCATGATGCACATCTGGTTTTGGCTGGCTTACAAGCCCCTGAGTCCCTTATACAGAAACTACACTTCCAGACCTTCTCACAGATGTTGTCTGAAGCAGGACTAAGTCTGCAGTCTCTCTATGACCTGGGCCAATAAATGAACTCTGGTCATACGTGGCATAATCAGGACCAAATATTCTGTGCTGAGAAGCCAGCGGTCTCTTTACGTCTCTGTCTTTTACTCTCTGTTTCTGCCTCAGTGTGGCTTTTTGATGTTACAGACACAGAAGAGCATCTTTATTTCTACTTCATGGACCCCTCTGTATGCATTATATGCATTTCAGATCTGGCATAGACCCCCAAGTCGCTCTTTTTTAATGTTTACTTTCTCTTGGGTTATCTGATAAAACAGTCTGATGTCTGTTTTGTGTTTTGTTGTTACTACCAGCCCCCTTTCAATTATGTATTCTTATCCTGGGGTTTTACTTCTCAGAAATATTATTTTGGGTTAAAATTAAACTGATATTTAATTGTATTAATTGGGCCATATATGTTAAAACATTTTACAGTTGTGCACACCGTGTTCTGTATCAAACCTGTTGCGGAGCTTTGTTGAGTCCTCATAAGGTTCACTGCTACATGAAATCATAATATTATTGTGCTAATGGGTGGGGTGAACATCAGTCCTTGGCTAGATCTTTTTTCTGTAGTTGGATGTCTCTATGTAGCATAGCTACAACCACCCACCAAGCTGAATAGGCAAAGACTTTATGAATGGCAAACAGTTACACCCCATCTTGGTTCTGTTTTGCTGATGAAATACATGTTAATCCAGCAGTTCATTAAGTTTGGGTAGCTCACTGATTGTTTCTCTGGGTCAAGATCTAAAAACTTTTTGAAGAAAATATAATTTTCTGCATTTTACAGTATTTTACAGATGAGAAGAGTTGAAGATGCAAGTGGTTGGTTGCCTGAGATAAATTCTGACGTATTTCTGCTATATCTGTATGATTATGCATTGTGTACATATTGTTTTGTATGTGTTTTGTACTTTATTGTACAAAGTTTTGCTTCATAGTTTACTGTGGTCTTGGGCACTTCATTGTGGACTGAGTAATATGCTTTTCAATAGTTGTATTTCAGTGGCCTGAATGTAGTGAAGCAATTTAACAAGCAACAATGTAGCTTCTTCTCCTTCATGGATACTGTTTCCTCTGTGTTGTAGTGCTGCCCAGCATTTTACCCCATTTGTTATTACTTCTCCTTCATGGATACTGCTTCCTCTGTGTTGTAGTGCTGCCCAGCATTTTACCCCATTTGTTATTACTTCTCCTTCATGGATACTGCTTCCTCTGTGTTGTAGTGCTGCCCAGCATTTTACCCCATTTGTTATTATTTCTCCTTCATGGATACTGCTTCCTCTGTGTTGTAGTGCTGCCCAGCATTTTACCCCATCTGTCATTACTTGTCTTGAATAGATACTGCTTCCTCTGTGTTGTAGTGCTGCCCAGCATTTTACCCCGTCTGTCATTACTTGTCTTGCATAGATACTGTTTCCTCTGTGTTGTAGTGCTGCCCAGCATTTTACCCCGTCTGTCATTACTTGTCTTGCACAGATACTGTTTCCTCTGTTGTAGTGTTGCCCAGCATTTTACCCCGCCTGTCATTACTTGTCTTGCATAGATACTGTTTCCTCTGTGTTGTAGTGCTGCCCAGCATTTTACCCCATTTGTTATTACTTCTCCTTCATGGATACTGTTTCCTCTGTGTTGTAGTGCTACCCAGCATTTTACCCCGTCTGTCATTATTTGTCTTGCATATATACTGTTTTCTCTGTGTTGTAGTGCTGCCCAGCATTTTACCCCATCTGTCATTATTTGTCTTGCATAGATACTGTTTCCTCTGTGTTGTAGTACTGCCCAGCATTTTACCCCGTCTGTCATTACTTGTCTTGCATAGATACTGCTTCCTCTGTGTTGTAGTGCTGCCCAGCATTTTACCCCGTCTGCCATTACTTGTCTTGCATAGATACTGTTTCCTCTGTGTTGTAGTGCTGCCCAGCATTTTACCCCATCTGTCATTATTTGTCTTGCATAGATACTGTTTCCTCTGTGTTGTAGTGCTGCCCAGCATTTTACCCCATCTGTCATTACTTGTCTTGCACAGATACTGTTTCCTCTGTGTTGTAGTGTTGCCCAGCATTTTACCCCGCCTGTCATTACTTGTCTTGCATAGATACTGTTTCCTCTGTGTTGTAGTGCTGCCCAGCATTTTACCCCATTTGTTATTACTTCTCCTTCATGGATACTGTTTCCTCTGTGTTGTAGTGCTACCCAGCATTTTACCCCGTCTGTCATTATTTGTCTTGCATAGATACTGTTTTCTCTGTGTTGTAGTGCTGCCCAGCATTTTACCCCATCTGTCATTATTTGTCTTGCATAGATACTGTTTCCTCTGTGTTGTAGTGCTGCTCAGCATTTTACCCCGTCTGTCATTACTTGTCTTGCATAGATACTGCTTCCTCTGTGTTGTAGTGCTGCCCAGCATTTTACCCCGTCTGCCATTACTTGTCTTGCATAGATACTGTTTCCTCTGTGTTGTAGTGCTGCCCAGCATTTTACCCCATCTGTCATTATTTGTCTTGCATAGATACTGTTTCCTCTATGTTGTAGTGCTGCCCAGCATTTTACCCCATCTGTCATTACTTGTCTTGCACAGATACTGTTTCCTCTGTGTTGTAGTGTTGCCCAGCATTTTACCCTGCCTGTCATTACTTGTCTTGCATAGATACTGCTTCCTCTGTGTTGTAGTGCTACCCAGCATTTTACCCCATCTGTCATTACTTGTCTTGCATAGATACTGTTTCCTCTGTGTTGTAGTGTTGCCCAGCATTTTACCCCATCTGTCATTACTTGTCTTGCATAGATACTGCTTCCTCTGTGTTGTAGTGCTGCCCAGCATTTTACCCCATCTGTCATTATTTGTCTTGCATAGATACTGTTTCCTCTGTGTTGTAGTGCTGCCCAGCATTTTACCCCATCTGTCATTACTTGTCTTGCATAGATACTGTTTCCTCTGTGTTGTAGTGCTGCCCAGCATTTTACCCCGTCTGTCATTACTTGTCTTGCATGGATACTGTTTCCTCTGTGTTGTAGTGCTGCCCAGCATTTTACCCCATCTGTCATTACTTGTCTTGCATAGATACTGTTTCCTCTGTGTTGTAGTGCTACCCAGTAGTTTACCCCATCTGTCATTACTTGTCTTGTATAGATACTGTTTCCTCTGTGTTGTAGTGCTGCCCAGCATTTTACCCCATCTGTCATTACTTGTCTTGCATAGATACTGTTTCCTCTGTGTTGTAGTGCTGCCCAGCATTTTACCCCATCTGTCATTACTTGTCTTGCATAGATACTGTTTCCTCTGTGCTATTTTGCTGCTCTGCATTTTACCCCGTCTGTAATTACATGTCATTTATGGATGCTGTTTTCTCAGCGTTTTACCCCAGCTATCATTACTCATCATTCATGGATACTGTTTTCCCTGTGATCTTTAGTTGCTCATCATTTTACCCTGGCTATCATTACTCATCATTCATGGATACTGTTTTCCCTATGATCTTTAGTTGCTCATCATTTTACCCTGGCTATCATTACTCATCATTCATGGATACTGTTTTCCCTGTGATCTTTAGTTGCTCATCATTTTACCCTGGCTATCATTACTCATCATTCATGGATACTGTGTTCCCTGTGCTCTTTAGTTGCTCATCATTTTACCCTGGCTATCATTACTCATCATTCATGGATACTGTGTTCCCTGTGCTCTTTAGTTGCTCATCATTTTACCCTGGCTATCATTACTCATCATTCATGGATACTGTTTTCCCTGTGATCTTTAGTTGCTCATCATTTTACCCTGGCTATCATTACTCATCATTCATGGATACTGTGTTCCCTGTGCTCTTTCGTTGCTCATCATTTTACCCTGGCTATCATTACTCATCATTCATGGATACTGTGTTCCCTGTGCTCTTTAGTTGCTCATCATTTTACCCTGGCTATCATTACTCATCATTCATGGATACTGTGTTCCCTGTGATCTTTAGTTGCTCATCATTTTACCCTGGCTATCATTACTCATCATTCATGGATACTGTGTTCCCTGTGCTCTTTAGTTACTCATCATTTTACCCTGGCTATCATTAATTGTCATTCATGGATACTGCTTTCTCTTCTGTGGTGCTGCTCAGTGTTTGAACCTATCTATAATTACTTGTCATTTGCGGCTGTTTTGTCTGTACTGAGTTGCTGCTCAGCATTTTACTCCAGCAATCATCACTTTCCCATAACTATGGAGAGTAGTCATACCTCTCAACTATCTAGAAATTAGCAGGATGTCTACATTTTTACTTTATATTTTAAATGTGTTCCTCTTAAAAGTTGTGGTTTTCTGGTAAATCATTGAATACTGCAGGCACTCAGTAATGATATACACTTTAGTTTCAAACTTCATATAGCTCATAAAATGCATGCTAATGCAAAACCTGTTATTCTATCAACTTTCTCAGTCTATGAAAGCAATATTTAACATATGTCCCCTCCCTGATTGCAGCCATTTGTTCTCCCACTTATTTTTGGCTTTGTCCAGAATTCTTGAGCAAAGAAGTACAAAGGTATGACTGGAGTATGTTGCTGTTTGTTCCTCAATATTTTATCGTTCCAATTTTTATTCATTACCATCATGTAACATTGCAACTATGGCATGAACTGTGTTGTTTGTTCTATTACACCTTAACTAGTCTCCTGTTATCTTCTTACAGTCTGTAATGTTACAACTATGGAGTGAATTTTTTTTCCTGCTACCACTATATTTATTTATTTTATTTTTCCTTTATTGACCTGGTTAGTCCTGTTAGACTAGTAGCCTCTTTTCAGGGGAGACCCAAGGTGGTATTTATACTATTAGGGGAAATTTGGCTAGAGCATCATGGGACTTCCCCTATTCTTTTCAATAGGTGACATGGGATTGTTTATATCCATCTGAACTACCTTCAATTTAGGCTGATGAGGCTTCGGTTTAATATCTCATTTGAAGGATAACACACTTGAGTGTGGCACCCCCTTAATGCTGCAGTGCAATGTCAGCATTCCATCTACCTGGTATGGGAACAGAACCCACAGCCTTCTGCTCTATAGACAAGGGTGTTAACTTTTGTGCCACTCAGTCATTGACACTGACTATCACTATGACACTTAGCCACAAAAGCAGCCTTTAAAATGGTTTCATGATTCCTTGTTTTGTGAGTTTCAGAATCCCTGAGCACTCAGGTTTTGTATTTGCTTTAGTGTTTCACTGTTGTGCTGAGGTGTTGGCTCCTGACTCTTCCTAATTGTGTAACCAAAATTTAGCACTGTACCAGCCTTTCATTTTTGACAATATTTTTCATTTTTGGTTTTTGATACTTTTGGTTCATTACGTTTGTTTCCTAATTTTTGGGAATGGAGTGCAGGAAACTGTTGGATTCGTTTTTGTTCCTGATTGTGTCTCACCTCCTGCTTGGTTGACTAATTGTGTGGAGATTCTGTTACTTTGGTCATATGGAACTTTTGAAGGTGGTAAAATTAACACAGATATTTTCCTGGTTGTAGTTTTTACAAATTTTTGATTTTAAATCTTAAATGCTTACACTGCATTTAATATACTGGATTTATTTTAATTGTTCATTGTTTAATTTTTATTAAGGTTATTTCAGTACTCTGTGCGTACTTACATTAGATAACATCTTTCACTGCAGTATTATGTATTTTTCATACACTATTTCACTTCTGTGCTTCACCTGTACTTAAGCACATAAATGAAGATGCATTTGAAGGTGAAATATTATTACATTAGAGTCCCTTCAGAGAAACTTACCCAGTGCTCTTGCAGACAACAAATTTCCCTGAACAATTATCACCTTTAGAATTTGTTTTGTGAGAACTATGTCACTATAAGGTTTCCTCTGAGGAGGAATCTTGTCATCAATGTCTTGAACACATAATAACCTGATAAGCTGGCTGTGATTGGACACCTGATTATAATCATCTATATAGTGCGTGGAGCACCCCAATTATGATCCAAAAACAAGAAAACTAGGAAATTATCGAGCACCTGTCTGACAACAGTTAAGTTGTTAAGTACTTCTAAATGCTGTTAAGACTGGGTCTTATAGTTGACATTGATAGCAGGCAGTGAGTGCAGTTTGAAAAAGAACAGAAGACAAAACAGCTTGAAAAGCTATTAGAATGTCATTGTAGTACACTTACAAACAAAAAATGTGGTGAAACAAAGTTGGCCAAATGTTAAATTCCTTTGATCTTTACAGAGATAATTACTGTTTGCTGTCTGTTTTAACAACGCTGAAGTGTTTTATCTGGCTGTTAAAGGTTTGGAAAGCTGGCAAAACATGTTGCACACCTACAAGTTTTTCATTCTTTTTATATATAAAAAAGCTCCTTGCACTAGAAAGAAATATAATCTGATCTCACCAGTTGTAACACTGATTATACATTCTCAACATGGATGACAAGACTCATCTCCTGAGTTTCGCTGTGAAGTTGAATCTCCTGGCATCCGTGTCTCAAACACATAATACGTTGGTTATGATCAGCGACCCAGTCATAATCCTCTGTGTTACTCATCCAGCCACATTATGATTTCTACAGCTGTGGTACTTATGGTAAATGTACAGCTGTGAGAGTATTCCTACCATAGCAGTAGTTGTTCAGAAGTAGATGGGATCATTACCACAGGGTGAGCTGTATCCCTCTATACTCTTCCTTCTACACGTTTATGGCTCTTATGACTTCACAGTTATTGTAGACCAGCTAAAGAGATTTGTAAGGATATGTAATTCTTATTATAAATTCACTAAGATAAACCACAACTTTTTACTCACTATTCATTCCTTCAGATTTATTTTGCTATGTTTAAAGCATGATCTTTGAATGCCATTCCTGATAAATTAAAATCTAATGCTCTATTTTATGCTGTCCTATCTAGCTAGAGGCTTTCAAGCTTCCTTAGCCTTTGTCAACAGTATTTTTGGTAGCAAATGTCTCTTAGCCAGGTAGGAGCATCCGTCATATGCACAAGTGCAAATACACATGCACACACACACACACACACACACACACACACACACACACACACACACACACACACATACATACACACACACGCAATAGGTTTGGGAGCATTTTTTCCTCTTCATAACCATGTGCCTTCTAACGGTCACATCATGAAGCTGAATCTATAATCTCAGTGCACCAATGGAGCATCCAACTGCAGAAAATGATATGATGGACACTGATGTGTAACTCTAGATTTACATCCACCATATTATTCTACTACTTGAACAATTATTTTATGATGAGTATACTTACAAAAAGTTGAGGTAAAGGCATTTTATTCTTTTTCTTTTCATATTATTTATTTGTTTTACCATTTCTAATTTTTTGTTGCATTCACATTTTCTCATTGCATGCATTTTTCAGTTTTGCCATACCACTCATGAATATCTGCATAACAAAATCCACACACATGTTCCTGCCCCCTGTAGGCTCCCTGTAACAGTCTGCTAATATTATAGCAACATTCAGTGCTTCAGAATAATAACATAAGGTATATTTAGTAACAAAAAATACCAGCAGGCATAACAGACTCATCATAAATATCCATTACTAGAGTAGAGAGTCCTAGCTTCTATCTAAAAGATCTGAATTTCTGCTATAGTCTTATAAAATTTTTCTTTCTCTATAACTACCTATTTCACTCATGTATTTCCAGTTTAAAAACAGTTGAGTGGTACTGCAATCTGTTTAAACAAGTTACATAGTGTATACAAACACAGTATTACAGAATACGTGTATTTGTAAAGGCTGGCTTACTTTGACTGCAAAAACTACTGTTACTGAACTTCTAATATGCAGACACAGTATTACAAAATACTTGTATTTGTAAAGGCTGGCTTACTTTGACTGTAAAATCTACTGTTACATAATTTATAATATGCAGACATAGTTTTGCAGAATACTTGTATTTGTAAAGACTAGGTTAGTGTAACTGTAAAAATACTGTTACTTTCATTGTTGTATCTGTTTCATTTTTTTTCTTGGTCTAGCCACATTCACAAAATCATTTTTTGCTTAAATTATCAGGATTTAAATCTGTACTCATTAACCCTAGGAACTGTTTCTAATTTGCCAGAATATTATTGTGGTGTGAAAATAATGAATTTGTTTTGCATTAGACAAAGCTTATTTTCTTGCTCTATATGCATTTTGTTTACTGTATTAATTTTATGAATTTCAATAAATATTTAAAGATAAAATAAAATGTGAGACTGTACATATTTATCAGTTTAGCAGATTTTTTTTTCAGCAAAGAGCTGAAGTGTCAAGAACAGCAACTTGTTTTCCCATGTGGTCCAAAAGAAAATCAAATTATAGCAATATGGCATTGCTGGAAGAAAACACAAATTAAACTTGTATGCTAATGTAATTCATAGGCAGTAAGTTCTAGCAGGATGCACAGTAGTGAAATACACAGATGTACGTAGGGAAAACATTTTTGCCTGTACTTGAATACCACTAGATTTTTGGGACTGTGCCTATTAGTATAGATTTGTGTCACTGTCAGTCATTGTTATTGCAAAAATTGGGTCTTGAATTGTGTACCAGTGGCCTCTTATAAGAGTCCTAGCAAGAATTTATTTATTTATTTTTGGAATGTTCATCCTGTTTTCTATCCCAGTCTCATCAAACATCAAAACTGGATTACTATCCTCCACAGAGTCCTTCGTCACAGGCATCCTTTATGATGCTAGAGGTTTAAGAATGCATGGTGAGGTGAGGCTCTGGCAATGGATTTTTTTGTTATACCTTATCCTTATGTCATCTTAGGGATCTAGGGTATATACATAATAAGCCACAGGGTACATTCCTGTGAGCTGCTTCAAGCTAAGGCCCATCTCGACAGCTCCCCACTCGCACAGCTTTCTACAATGACTCTGGGGATCTCCTTGTTCTCTATGAGTGGGTTAGTATTAAACATGATAATCCTCGTATCTGATCTTCAGGAACGTGAACACATTATCATCTGCTAACTCCTCCTATTATAGTCAGCTCCTCAGCCAGTTGATCCACGAGTCAGACCTGGGTTACATGCAGCATAGTTTCTCTGTGTCAAGAGAGCCAGCATTCCTTGCAAGAGTCTCTGTTTGCTGGGCTAGAATTTCACATAGTTCAAAGGTGGATTTCTAGTCCGATTCACAATTCACATGATGCTTATCAACAAAAAAACACTATCTGGCTTCCCACCTTACTAAATTTTCATTGTTTAGAAAAGTCCATTGTGAATGGTGTCTATTAGAAGAACTCCAGTCCCCAGCTGTTGCTGTCGCTGAACAGCTGCAGGCCCATCTCCGCAGACAGACAACATCGATACCAGGGAGCTTCTTTGTCAGCATTAACTAATGCATATGCAGTTACTTTTTCACTTATTTCTAATTATTTCATCTAATATGTATTTATATATAGTATTATATTAATGCAGTTCTGCTATCTTCATTCTATGTTAACTTTCATCCCCTGTTATCACAAGAGTGAGCACTGTGACCCGAAAGCCAGAAAATAACAGTTATCTATTTTCTATGAAAACAATCAAGGGTTACTCTTGGAATTACCGTTATTCCCCAGCATATACCATTCAACCCTTCCCAAATGTCACATTGCCCATGCTTACTATCTGTCCAAGGACTTGGCCACTATTCCTTGCTGGACTGCATTCTTCATCCCACTATTTTGAAGCTGCACCCTAGATTGCATGAACAACTATATAATTCATTGTGTTTCTGGTAGGAGGTGGTCTTCATAGCATGGCATGCTTTCTCTTTTTTAAATATTTCTGTCCTACATTATGAGTATGCCATGATATTGATAGGAGAAATTGCCTCACAAGTACTTCTTTGTCACACGCCATGTGTATTCTGAAATATCATAATGCTACATTCAATATGTGAGTTGTCCCTTCAGAGAAAAGTCGTGATTCTATTGTTATTTTATGTGTCCTAATTACAGCAGGAAAATAGAAAGAATGAAAAATAAAATACAACAGCAAGAGCATAGAACTGTAACGTGTTGCCAGAAACACTTCCCAGTTCACAGTACTTAATAACTTCAAATTAAGATTTTGCAAAAGTTTAGTAAAATGTTGACAGCACCAAACAGTGATATATGAATAAGCACCTCATTAAGCATGACCTTCAAGCTTTCATATGTGCCAGAAAGGCTTAGTTGTGTCTCTCAGACCTTGGCGAAATACACTTGCTATTAGATTCTCCACCTATGCATATATACAGGGGTCTATATCATTGGTTTGAAGTTTTACAACTTTGAACATTAAAATATCGAATTTAAATGTTCAAAGATATAAAACTTTTAACATATGTTAAAAAAAACCCCAAACTAACAGCTGTAGGCACGGGGGCAAGCCCCCCTGCACCCCCCACATGGGGGGCTGTGCCCACACCCCAAGCTCTTTAAATATACCAACTCCGAAACCGCACTACAGTGCATTAAGGGAAATCTTCCCTTTACTGCACTATAGTGTGGTCCCGGAGTTGGTTGCCCCCCTGCCTACACTAGTCAGGTAAGTTCCATTTGTTTTTTTTTTTATTATTATTATATGTTCGTTGTTTGAAACTTCTAACATTTAAATTCGATTATTTAACATTCGAAGTTTTCAAACTTCGAACATATAATATAGACCCTATATACAATGAATGGAAATCAATAAATGTTTTTACTTTTGGTATTGATAATAACACAAAATCAGTATAATACAACAATATGTATATAATCAGTAGATTCAGTATTGAGCTTAGGTACAAAACTACACAAAGCTAAAGTTAGCATCACCAGTTTTCTGATGTGTAGTGAAGAGAATATCTAAAGTATACAATATGCTGCAGTAGTGCAGTCAAAACAACATGGAGCATGGTTACTGTAATAAACAGTGGTGAAGTTATGATTAGACTGTTTTAAAGTAGAAGATGAATATTTTAAGAGAGGTTCAACCACGAGAGAATGTAAGTACTAAGCTGTTATGAGTGGGCATTTGAATTAGGATAGATTGGATGAAATATGTAAATGTAGTATGATAGCCTGGCTTAATGCATAACATTTGAAATATTAAGGGCCCAGCTTTCCAAAAATATATCCAACTGGCTGTAATGGGCTCTAAAGTACATTTACTATGAATTTTAAAATAAAACAAAAAGTGTGTGTGTGTGTGTGTGTGTGTGTGTGTGTGTGTGTGTGTGTGTGTGTGTGTGTGTGTGTGTGTGTGTGTGTGTGTGCATGTGTGTATGTGTTTGTTATATAGAGATATATAGACAACAAGACAGATACATGAAGATCACAAAATACGGGTCTATGTTCGCTTTCCAAAAATAAAAAAAACATGAATGGCTAAACCGCGCATTGGAAACAGCGAATTCGAACATTATCAAACAATGACTTCTGTGAAAATAAATACATCGAATGGCCATGGTTGGCCAACAACCAGGAAGTAATGTGATGCATAAGGTAAGTGAAGAGAACCCTTGTAAATTTGCCCCATTCCCCACTGCAGTGCAATCTTGGAGTTCGTCTATGTAGTAATGGGGGTGGAGGGCCAAGCCCCCCACCTTGGTTGGTTGTGTTGGTCGACTATAGCCATTTGATGTATTTATTTTCATAGAAATCATTGTTCAGTAATGTTCACATTTACTGTTTTCCGTTCGCGGTTTAGCCATTCGTTAAGGGAACATAGACTCACAAAATACAGGTGTATGGTACCAGACTTGGTGCATGGAATAAAGAATCATAAAAAAAAAAACATTACAAAATAATTCAACACTTGCAATGTGTTTAAATAGAAAGCACAAAATACTTTTATAGTCTTTCATTTCTAGTAAAGTATACAAACCAGTTTTTCAATAGCATCATTGGTTTGTGGGCTTTAAAGAAGCTCCCAGACGATAAAAGTATTTTGTGCTCACCTCCCAAATTCATCAGGGCTGCACATTGTAACTCTGATGTAAATTTGTGTCTTCCCATTGAATCATCAAGACCAGCTTTAAAGGAAGACAAAGCAGTGCTTTGCTTGACCTGTAGTACATAAGCTGGAAACACATTGCGTTAAGAACCAACCTCCGTAGCAAAGCTTGTTAACTTGCTGGTGTAGTTTTAGGTCCCTGGTACAGGCATTTGCAGAGTCACTGTATTTGAGAACAGATTGGAGGTTAAATAGGAAAGGTCATTTATGACTCAAAAAGCAATACACTTGTAAGCAGTCAGTAAGGTACTGATTATCAAGTAAGTTGTGATACCCTGTTGGATAGTTGAAGGATTTAAAGCCTTTCATTTATTTGGTTACAAATTGTTAGGGCAGTTAATTTTTTATGCAACTCCTCCTAATGCATAACTTGTTAAGGTAATGCATTTGAAACAAATATCCCCTTGTGTACTGCAATACAAACCCACAGCATTTTCCATGAATAAGGGAGCAGATATGCAGTGCTCCCTTGTTCAGAGAAAATGATGTGGGAACAGATAACGGTGTGCTAAAGAAATGCCTTGTTATACGTTTTAGAGTTTTCATTATGCCCATTGTGTTATATTGTGCTAAAACCATCTTAGTATTCTGCAGAATTGGTTTACTTATCAAACCAAATTAGCTGTTGCTTCAAATGCAGTCAGTGTTACAGAAACCAGCATGTAAAACAGTGTATAACCAGGGTGCAGACTTTTAATAACGTGGTTCTTATGTGGGCTATCTGTTACATAGCTCTACTTTTTCTCATACAGGTTTTCTTCATGTAATGCCATCTTCTTTGCATAATTTGCTCATCCATTCGCAAAATACATTCTCTTGCATGACAAATGGGGTGCATAGAATTACAAATTTTAATTCACGAAACTTAAACAAGGTAACAGTGTCTATGAAACTGATCAACAGAAGCCAGCCCTTATTATTTATTGCAAGACAGTCAGCAATAGTCAGGGGTTATGGAGCTGATATGAAACAAGGTCTACTGCTGTCCTCTGCTGCTACTGTTAGTTTCAGCATTCTTGATGTCTGAGCTTCTATGACTGAGTTTGGGAGCATTTTTCCATATACTGATGTACTAGGGCAAAGTAGAGAGAGAGAGTGTGTGTGTGTGTGTGTGTGTGTGCGTGTGTGTGTGTATTTTTCACGTAGTTAGGCATTGCTTAAAACAAGTAAAGGTTAAAAAAGGTGCATATTGGCATGCAAGACTTGCAGGAAAAAAGTAGACTCTGATACATACATCACATTAAGAAATACATATTATACACTGACAGCAAGATTAATAAAAGTTGAAATTATGAAATAAAATGAATTTGAGTGAAAATTATCAATGATGAGATTCAGCATAGCTGTTATTTACCTTTCTTGTTAAAATTTAAACATTTGTGTAATTTTTTCAATGGAGTTTGCTCTGCATGTCAGACAACAGAAAGAATGATTTTTTTTTTTTTTGCATCTGAGGGTGATATCCTTTACAGGCAAGCGCTGGAAATCAGTAATTATTATAATATGAACTCAGTATTATGTAGCTTTATGTTTTAAAACATCTGCTGTTTGCTTCTGAGTTAGCTGCTAGCAGCTGATCAATAAACAAAGTTGGCCAATAGTATCTGCCCTAGGGCATTTATAAGCCTAGCCAGAGTATGTTTGGCTTTCGCCACCCATTTTAAATTAATTTTGCTATGCCCTTTTTCGAGGTTAGTATACTGTGCCTCTGTCTAACAGTGACACAGAAGTGACACCCCGGGGTAAACCTACGATCTCCCATCCACTCATCAAGATTCCTCTTGAAGAGAGTCAATGAGGGACTCTGCCTAACCTGGACTGGGATTTTATTCCAGAGTGAAGGGAGAATCTGTCCCTCCAGCATGTCCTATTTATTTCAGTGCTGAGGTTCAAGTCTCTCGAGCGTGTAGCTCGATGGGATTTGGATTTTTTGAGGTGCAGCATGTCCCTTAATTCCGGGTTGGACATGGCTTTATACGTCAGGCACAGGTTGCCTCTGAGCAGGCGGTATGCCCCTGAGTAGAGCTGGAGTTTCTTTAACCGGGCAGCATATGGCATCTGTTTGAGCCCTTTGATCCTCTTGGCGAGGTACTTTTGGGGTCTTTCCAGTTGCTGCAGGTGTTTGGTAAGGTACATCCCAAAAGGGGCATTGTACTCGATTATGGGCCTGATGAGGGATGAGTAAAGAGGCATGATGACCTCCTTTAATCTAGATGTGAATCCTTTCATGATTAGGTGGGTTATATAAAATGTTTTTCTAACCACTTTGGCCACGTGGTTGTCAAATGAGAGATTGCTATCAACTTGGGTCCCCAGGTTCCTAAGTACTTCTTCTGTACTTAATGGATTACCACCTATGTGGTAATTTGTGGGCACTTTGTTTTTGCCAAAGGGGATAACTATACACTTTTTGGCATTTAGCTTGAGGCCATGGCTCTGGCACCAGTTGTCTGTTTCTATGAGGCCCTTTTGGAGGATGCTTGTGTCGGCTGGAGAGTCGATTATGGTGCCCAGTTTGCAGTCATCTGCGAACTTGGTCAGCCGCAGTCCTTCTGTGTTGGCCTGTACCTCCGAGAAATATATACCGAACAAGAGAGGTCCCAGGACTAAGCCTTGTGGGACACCACTTGTAATTGGTTTGGAGTCTGACATGGCTCCAGCAATTCTAACCATGCGGGTTCTGTCCTTGATCCAGTTTTCAACCCATCTAGTGACATAGGGGTTTATATTTAAGCTGGTGAGCTTATCTATAATGCCCGAGTGGGGTATTGTATCAAAGGCTTTTGCGAGGTCCAGGTAGGCTGTGTGGACCACCTTCCCTTCGTCAATGGCCTTGGTGACTGTTTCAAAGAAGTCGACCAGGTTTAAGAGGCAGGATCTGCCCTTAACAAAGCCGAACTGGGTAGGATCCAGTGTCTGTAGGTCCCCAATATCTTTATTTATGAGGTCCATGATGGTCCTTTCCATAGCTTTGCAGACCAAGCTAGTCAGGCTTATGGGGCGATAGTTTCCAGGGTCTGTTGAAGCACCACTTTTGTGGAGAGGGACCACTGTTGCTGTACACCACTCTTTGAGTACATATCGTGTAGTAAGGCTGAGATTGAACAGTAGTTTTATGTTTGGGTTTAGCTCTTCTTGGAGTTCATGTAGGATGCAGCCCGGGACACCGTCTGGTCCCATTGATGCTGTGTTTTTTGCTTTGGAGAGGGCGGCTGTTACCTGAGCATCTGAGATGTCAGGGGGGCAGCACTCTGCTGGGATAGATATTTGCCCTTTTGGTGGGGAGGGGGGGAGAAGTTTGTGTTGAACCTGTCAGCTAGGATGTTGGCAATGTCTGTGGGTTCAGTGTATTTTTTGTCATTTTGGACTAATTCTGAGCATATCTGGGAATTCCCACCCAGGTTCCTAACATAACTAAAGAAAGCCTTGTGATTATCCTTAGTGTCCTGTGCAATTTATCTCTCGAAGCTGGCCTTAGACGATTTTATGAGTGCCCTTAGTTTTTTGCTAATACTGATCAGAGATGCCTTCACTTTTTGGGATTTTGCTCTATCATATAGTAGCTTCCTCCTTCTATTGTATAGTTTGTTTATAGCTGGGGTCCACCAGACAGGACGTCTGCCTTTGGAGGATTGGGTCTTGGTTTTATTTGGGATTGCATGATCCATGCATTCCTGAAAGTGTTCATAGAATGCATTTATAAAGTATTATACAGTCTGGGCCGTATTTTCCACAATGTTTCGGTGAGTAAAGAAATTCATTTATATATCTAATGAACTGCAGACCATCAGCTGATAGGGCAAACTGCATAATGCACTGAAGTAACCACTTGCATTCATTCATTTCCTGAATTGCCTGCTCTGATCAGTGATATATTGGTAGCAAGCTGAGCCTGGTAGACCAAAGTTCCTTACAAGTTTCCATTCAAGCTGAGAGACGTAATTCTCCCAGTGTACCCTGGTTGCTCTAAGGTTTCCTCCCAATGTGCTCTACATGGGACATGGGAGATGCCCGTCAACATCCTCATAAGGTGCTTAATCTATCTTAGATGACTGTTCTCAACATAATGGAGCAGTGACCGCCCTCCAACACCCTCCTAGACTGCCAGTCTCCTCACTTTTTCACAAAAACTGGATCCAGTTGCTTCATAAAAGAACCTCATTTCTGCCACTTGTGGCCTTGATCTCATAATTTTAAGCAGCTGATAACCTTTGGTTACAGCAGTGTCATAGACTGACCAGTTTGTCCTATGATGCAGTTTTTGTTTGACCCCTATGGTTCAGTAAAATGCCTATTGTGCTGTATGCATCCACCGGTCAAGCTACTGATCTTCTCTACCATCATCCATAGACTAGACCCCAAAGTGCTTAAACTCCTTCAGACTGTGGCATTTATCTTGTGGTCCATGCAGTTTACCTAGATCTGGCTAAAGTGTTAGCACTATAGCTCATAACAATATCATATATGAACTCAGGGAACTCAAAATAAGTGAAGTTATAACTAAAAGGATGAGATCAAGGCCACAAGTGGCAGAAATGAGGTTCTTTTATGAAGCAACTGGATCCTCTTTTTGTGAAAAAGTGAGGAGGTTGGCAGTCTAGAGGGTGTTTAAAAGTCCGAATTTGCACTTGTTTCCTGCCTTTTCTGTATCCAGGACTGTTTGTCAGCTTCTGAGAGATGCCAAAGTCTGCTCTTCAATTTTTACCTTAGATCTGCTAGTTCTCTCCTCTCCTGCACTTTTACTAACTTATTAGTCGAGCACTTTAAACAATACAAACTAAAACAAACCGTAATATAGAAAAAGGCAAGGATGTAGTAAAAACTTATTTTATTCGCAAACCAGTATGTGTAAGCACTTTCGGTCGCACTTAGAATGTGCAACCTTCATCAGACAAACAGTATAATTGATCAAGGATTTAAAAGACCCCACTCAAGTGACATCATCATTACATCAGCCCATACAAAGGCATAATTTTAAAGCAACAACTCCCCCTTTTTTAAAAAGAAAAATATATATACACATTATCCTTACAAACTTCATTATTTGATGCAGTATATGTAAAAAAGCATTCCGTTTAAAACATACAAATTAATATGCAAGTTAATATCAATATTTTCATAACTATATCCACATATGTATATATATATGTATATATATATATATATATATATATATATATATATATATATATATATATATACATACAAATAAAAATATTTCATAATAAAAAATATACATGTATATGTATATACATATAAATACATGTGCATACCTATATGTACACCATGAGCACTTTACCATACCAGACTTCTTGTAGCATACAAAACTGCTACCAGCACTAAACATTTTACAAGGAAACAGCTCCAATACTTATTATTAATGCCCACTCCTCCAGGCATGTCTAAAGGTCAGTTCCCTGTGCTTTCTCCTATTAACCTGGTGAACTTGGGCATCCTGAGGCAATGTAGCAACTGTCTCATGTACACCGACAACCCTCTCCTCTTACCTCCCAACACTCAGACTTGTGAGAGATGCACGCATATATCCAAATTGGAAGCCACACACTCTCCAGCCAAAGCCAGAATAGCTGGTCAAGAGGAGAAGGTCAACACTTGCACCACACCACATGGAACACATAGCCCTCCAAAACACACACCAGCACTACCTTCACAAAAAAACACCAACCACACACCCACCTTCACAGACGCTCTCAATAAAAATCTATCCAAACAGCAGTGACCTCTGAGGCAGATACGCACTTGACCTCCACAATGCAACACTAATCATGAGACACATAACCCTCCTAAACAGTGTGCCACTCAACCAAAGCACCTAAGGCAAAACAGCATGTCCAACACACTAGTCATAGCTGACTTGATAGTGAGGCACACTGATGTCCCACTCACTAGGTTGAATAAGGAGAAAGTAACAGTCGGCTGCCTGTCAGGTGCCAGGATCCAACACATAACTCACGCACTCAGGTCCCTCAACAACAGGTACAAATATGACTCTGTCATTGTACATGTGGGTGTGAATGACCTGAGACATACCTTCCTGGAGTACATGAAAAGAGACATGGAGGAGCTCTCTTATTATGCAGCCCAAGCAGGTATGACCCTAGCCCTGTGCAGCATCCTACCATAACCCAGAATGATACCACAGTACAAGCAGAAAATGATTGATTTCAACAATGGCTAAGTTTCTGGTGTCATTCTAAGGGGATCCAGTGTCTCTCTGCCTGGGATGACATGACTGACAGACCTCGATGCTTTGCCAGAGATGGCCTGCATCTGTCACCCCTGCGCTTCTGGATACTGGCCAAAGCTCTTGCCACCCCTATAGTGCCTTTTTTAGGCAGTGTTCCAAAGACCAAATTGCCACTGTAACAGCTACAAACAAATGCAATCTGGGGGCCATGCTGCTCAATGCTAGAAGTCTAAATCTCAAAATGTACTCACTCAAAGCACTCCTTAAAATGGAGAACATTGACATTTGTGCTTTAACAGAGACCTGGTTCAAGACAGCAGAAAGCACCCCTGCACTACCAGGCTATAACTCATTCCACACCTTTCTGCCCCAAAACTTGGACTGAAGCTCCAAAGGCGGTGGTGTTTCCATATTTATAAAGGTTTCTCACACCTCCAGACTGCTATCCCAACATAATGCATCAGAGATACTTCAGGTGCAGCTAACATTGGGTAAGACAGTAATTCAGGTCATAGCCTGTTATAGGTCCCCGACCATGTCCCAAGACTCACATTCCATGTTCCTAAGCACCCTGGAGAATATTAGGGTCCAGCCTAACACTCTCATACTGGGCAACTTCAACTATCCCTCCATTAACTGGGAAAACTACTCGTACCAATACACTTGCCCAACGTTTCCTGGAAATCATTAATTCCAATACCCTGGACCAGCTCGTTCTTACCCCCACTAGAGGTAGCAACATCCTTGACCTGGTCATTACTGACATGGGTTACCGTTGCTCTACACCAATAGTCATCTCCTCCCTGGTTAGATCTGACCACAAACTAATCACCGTGGAAATCCACATCCCTCCCACTCCCCCCTCGCAAAGGTAACCACCATGAAAAACTTCTCCAAAGCTAACTCTGGGCTCCTAAAAACAGAGGTGGCTAACTTCATGGCACCCATGCAAATGCAGAATAGTTGCATGACCGCCTAATCCTACAAGAATGCACTGTACGAACACGTACACAAATGTATGTATCTCGCCATACCCAATAGAACCAAGACGCTCTCCTCCAAAAAAAGGAAGCCAATCTGGTGGTCCCCTGCCATAAACAAACATTACAACAGAAGGAGGAAACTGATGCAGAATAAGATGAAGTCCCAAGACTGGAAAAACTCCCTTATCAGCCTCAACAAAAAGTTGAGATCCCTCATCAAATCCTCTAAAGCTAGCTATGAAAACAGAATTGCAGCAGATAGTAAAGACCACCACAAGGCCTTCTATAGTTATATAAAGAATCTCCACAGCAATACCCAAATTTGCTTTGGGCTACTGTACAATGGTACCTCCAATACTGTGCCAACAGATATTGCCAATACACTGGCCAACAGATTCAGTGCCAACTTTACCCCTCTCCCCCCTCCCAAAGGACCAGTCACAATACCAGTAGATTGCCATGTACCCAGTATTACTGCTGCACAGGTTAAAAACAGTACTGTCCAAGGCCAAGAATACAGATTCTATGGGATCTGACAATATCCCTGGCTGTGTTCCACATGAACTACAGAGTGAACTGGCACTTCACCTGTGTGCCCTGTTCAATCACAACCTCACCTCAGGCTTTGTCCCTACTGGATGGTGCACTGCTACAGTCATCCCTCTCCACAAAGGAGGAGCCACTACAGACCATGAGAACTATCGCCCCATTACCCTGATAAGTCTGATATGCAAAGCTATGGAACGCATCATCATGGACCTAATAAACAAGGATATAGGGAATCTCCAAACTCTGGATCCCACACAGTTTGGTTTTGTGAAGGGTAGATCATGCCTGCTCAACTTGGTTGACTTCTTTGAGTCAGTGACTAGAGCTGTGGATGAAGGCAAGGTGGTTCATACAGCCTACCTTGATCTGGCCAAGGCCTTTGATACCATTCCCCACTCAAGAATCATAGAAAAACTCACTAAGGTAGGCATCAACCCCTATATCTCTAGGTGGGTTGCAAACTGGCTCACAGATAGAACCCAC
Organism: Protopterus annectens; assembly: GCF_019279795.1. Taxonomy (NCBI): domain Eukaryota; kingdom Metazoa; phylum Chordata; order Ceratodontiformes; family Protopteridae; genus Protopterus; species Protopterus annectens. The sequence goes on along the minus strand of NC_056747.1, from coordinate 1,201,196,996 downwards.
AGTGTGAAGGTAGCTGACTCCAAGTCAGACTGCCAACCAGTCACGAGTGGAGTCCCACAGGGATCGGTCCTGGGTCCTCTCCTTTTTAGTATCTACTTCTCAAAAGTCTAGGCTAACACTAAGTGACTCTGGCTGACAAAGTTCGCAGACAATTGCAAGTTGGGAGCCATTAACTCTCCAAGTGATGTTGACATCTAGAGAAAGGCCTCACTGAGACCAATAACTGATGTCAGAACCATGGCCTTAAGCTCAATGCCAAAAAATGTGTCGTCATCCCCTTTTGGAAAAACCCAGTTCCCATGAATTAGTACATCAACAGTAGTCCTCTGAACACAGAAGGTGTTATAAGAGATCTAGGAACACAGGTTGACAGCTACCTCTCTTTTCACCACCACATTGCCACTGTGGCCAGAAAGTCATTCTATGTGGCACATCTCATTACTAAGGGTTTTGCATCCAGGAAGAAAGAGGTCATTGTCTCCCCCTATTCTTCCCTCATTAGGACAATCATCGAATACAATGCCCCATTTGGCATGTACCTCACTAGACACCTGCCACAACTGGAGAGGCCACAAAAGTACCTCACAAAGAGGATCCTAGGCCTTAAACACTTGTCCTATATATCTTATACAGACTCAAAAAAACTCCAACTATTCTCTGTCTCATATTGCCTACTTAGAGGAGATCTCTGCTTGACTTACAAAGCCATGTCTGACCCAGCTCTGTTAGAAATGCTACATCTAAAGACATCCCAATCCCTCCACACTACACGCTCCAGAGACCTCAACCTCATTACCACAATCAACAGAACGTGCTGGCGGGACAGGTTTATAACCCAGAAACTGCCCATGCTATGGAATAGACTTCCCATACATGTCAAACAGAGCACCTCACTGGCCCTCTTCAAGAGAAATCTTGATGAGTGGATGGGAAATAAATAATTCACCCCGGGGATCACTTCAGCGGCTCTACTCAACTGACGTACTAGTAACTAAGGTCGGGTGGCACGATGCCCGGGTAATCCTATGGACTAGGCTTGTAAAGGCTCCAGGGCCATTAGCCTAGTACAAACCTATGAACCTATAACATATTTGGTCTATACTTGTTTACATGACAACAGGTAAGCATTGCAGGGTGCTTTCCTTCATCATCCACTGTCACCAGTGGAGTTCCTCAAAGCACTGTTCTAGGGCTGCTCATTTTGGCATCTTTTTCTCAGATATTAATCTGAATTCCAGTGCTAGTTTATCAAATATGTAGATGCCTGCAGAGTAAGGAGCATTATTCAAAAGCCCAATCACACCATTCCTTTCAAAGACAACTTAATATTACACATGAATGATGAAATAGAAGTGACCTTATCTTCAGTGTCAAGAAAAGCAGCATCAAGGCATTTGGTACAAAATGGATACTAATGATGGCCCACTGGGCTGCAACTAAAATTAGAAAAAATAGTAAAATACTTTTAAGTCCTTCTAGATTATGACCTTTCATTTGACACATATATAGCTGTTACTTATATGACAGAATTGCTATTGATGTGCCAACCTTTTCTCTTGGGGTCAGCATTCATGGCAAGGACATAGCTATGAAATTGTATACAGTACAAAATGTGTCAACCTCATATTACAAAGATTCTTATGCCTGAAGAATGAACTCCTTCCTCCAATTTGTTCCTTCAAGAAGGAAATGGATACCTATGTGGCTGCCCATACATTCTAGCTCTTGGATGGTTAATAAATCTTGATCTTGTTCACCAAATCTGTCAACATACGAATATATCTGAATCATTTTATCTGCAGAGAGAAATCCACTCATTTCCAGGAGCGAACAAAATTGTCTGATTAAGTGGTGATGATTTTCAGTCCATCTGCTTTACTTTCAGCAGTAAATTCCACCAGTCTTTGCAGGAAATCACTGAACTCAGTTGCTTGAAGCTAAGAGCAGATCAGCTGCACAAACACACACACATACAAAAAGATGCAACTGTCACATCCCCAGATTGGATGTTCTCCAAACATTGGTTGTATCTTGATTTGCTGTCCATGGAAATCACAAAAAGGAGGGGAGAGAAGAGACTTCTTTAGAAGAATCCTGCCCTGACCTTGAACACGTTTGAGTTATGCTGAGTCAAAAGACATCTCAGTGTATTCAGTTATATGCCTTCTAGAAGGCCATTTGTAGTACATTGTATAAATTAATGCAACTAGTTAGAGGGAAGTATACCAGACACTGGAGTGTATTGTTGACTGAAGTTGTTATACTGCAAACTAATGTCATATATCGGATTATTTTAAATGTTATTTATATGACAGAATTTCTAATTGGTGTAAGTGTAAAATTAACAATTGAAAGAAACAACTCAGTGAAATTCACAACACTTTAAATATAGCAAAAACTAAAGTACAAAAAGGAGAAACAATATCCTTAGAATTCATATCTTCTTAAAAAAACAGATCCTTGGCCACAAAGCTGTTTCAGCTTTAGAGAATGTAAAATTAAACAGTTTTTCTTATCATCAGAAGGACTGAAATTATCACAGTTATATATAAACCATATTTTGGCTATAATAGTACTATTACTACTACTACCAATAATAATAAACTAGAAACGACTATATAAAATATGTTAAAATAATTTTTATCTCCATTTTGATAATGCCTAAACATTGCACTTATAAGATTTGGATAAACATAAAATAAATGTCTTTATCACCGCTAATAGTAATGATTGTTTGACTGAAGATAATGACATTCATTTGAATAATCATATTAAGCTGATTGAAATCAGAAAAAAAAATTAAAAGACAATAAGCCTCCCAGATTGGATGAATTGCTTCTTGAAACAGATAAGCTACTTTTCACAAAAAACTTACTATTCTTCAGGAGGTATTTAATAATGCTAATAATTAATAATAAATTATTCCTTTTTCTGGGAAGTATTGAATTACACTTTTCATTTTAAACAGTGTAAAGACATTGCTGAATGTAAGTTATATAAACCCATGTTGATGTTAAATATTGACCACAAAATGTTCATATCTAATTCCCCTCTTTAGTTCCCAAAGTGCAACAAAAAAAAAAAAAAAATAAACAAATAACTCAAGACAACATAAAATCATTAAGGCTAATAGTGTATATCCACTCTAAGAAAATGAATGAATGAATTTTATTGCAATTAGCTTAGATGTTGAAAAATAATGTTAGAGACATATACATTTCGTCTTAATATTTTTAAAGAGCTATATCATAATTCAAAATGCTATGTAAAACTGAATCATATTTATAAAAATAAACAGTAATTACAGAAGGTACCAAGCAGTGTTGTCCTCTGTCCCTAGTATTATGTTGTTTGGCAATACAGTCTCTAGCTTATTGTGTTAGCTCATATCCTAATATCAAGGGTATTGAATTAGCCAGAGAGTTTGCAACTATATTATCCATTTGCAGGTGATTTACTTCTTGCAGGTTATGATATAAACATTCTGCTCAACATATAAGTAACATATTATTTTAATATAGTAAATTATATAGTCTAAAATGTAACAATACCAATAAGAAACCAATTATGTCAACACATAACAGTTAAATATAGGTACAAAATATAAATATATTTATAACTGTAAATGTAATTACTTAAAATTCTTAAGTATTATTATCAAAACTGGCTTAGAATCTAATGTTAGTGCTAGCTATGAAAAAACTAATAGAAAAAATATAATCTTTAAATGGAATAAAATATATATTTTTTCAAAAATCAATTATTTCTTATTAAGATGATTCAACTTTATTAATATCCAACTAAACATACCATAGTAATGAAAAATCATAATATGGCATAGGAAATGGTGGAATATGCGTTCCTTATATTGAGAAATATAATATAGCCTCTTTATTTAAAACATGTTTTAATTGTTTTGATCCTTCCTACAAAAGTTTCATCCACTGACCTCTTCAGTAGTTTGCTTACATATGCACAAGCATTTCAGTGACACCAAATTAAACATTTCCCCAGTGGCCCCTTCAGTGATTTGTCTATATACGCAAAACACTTCAATGACACCAAATGAAACACTTCCGACAGTGAACTGTTCAGTAGTTTGTCCATGTATATATACTTCAATGATGCAAAATGAATCATTTCCCACAATGATCCCTTCAGTACTTTGTCCATGTATGAACAAGCACGTTATTGACACCAAATGTATACATTCCCCCCAAAGATCCCTTCAGTAGTTTGTCCATGTATACACAGGCACTTCAGTTACAACAAAATATATAATTTCTCCTAACCATCCTTTCAGTACTTTGTCAATGTATGCACAAACACTTCAATGACACCAAATGAAACATTTCCCCTACTGACTCTTTTAGTACTTTGTCAATGTATGCACAAACACTTCAATGACACCAAATGAAACATTTCCCCTACTGACTCTTTTAGTAGTTTGTCAATGTATGCACAAACACTTCAATGACACCAAATGAAACATTTCCCCTACTGACTCTTTTAGTAGTTTGTCAATGTATGCACAAACACTTCAATGACACCAAATGAAACATTTCCCCTACTGACTCTTTTAGTAGTTTGTCCACGTATGCAAAAGCCCTCAAATGACATCAAAATGAAAAAATTCCTTCAGTGACCCCCTTCAGTAGTCTGACCATGTATGCCCAAGCACTAACATATAATAAAACAAATCTTTCAAGAAGTAGTCAATACTGCTACTTCATTTTAAAAAGTAAGGCAGTACATATTCCTTTTTTCTCTTCTTCTCAGCTAATTAATTTGCCATCTAACTATTGCATTCTACTGGTAAATTGATGCTTACTGGCATAAGTTCGGAGTTCTTTTACATGTTTTGTGTGCAAACAAGGCCCTTTATGTGTATTAATCATACTAATACACAAATGTGTAATACCCTTATCCTTGTAATAGCTCTCACCCTAACACTTATGCCTTAAGCATTCTATGCTTTTGCCTTAGGGAAGTGTGTTTGCCAAAATGCCTCCATATTTCCCTTGTCAGCATGAATGACCTAATTTGCATAAAGACACAGTGCTGCTCTTCAAGGATTACTGCTACAAACGTATGAAAAACAAGACTACGAATACAGTCCTACACATCTGTGAAATATTAGATTGTTTTATCTTTCCTAGCAATACCACAAATGGTCTCATTTCTACAATTTGCTTTTTAAAACAGGAAAACAAAATCTGGTGTACCTCACTTATTGGTCAAGCTGCTTAAAAATGTCTAAACTTTTGAATCTATAAAATATTTTATTTAAGTTTAATTAATATAATAAAGAATGTCTTCATGCAAACATTTCAGGAGCTTTTTAATTTAAAGGTTACATTGTATACCCTTATCAGAGATGACTACACTTAATTGTTAGTAATTAGAAATTCAACTTTAAATAATATTTTGAACAAATCCTCTCTGTCTGCACTTTATAAAATTATTTCAGATTATAAAGCAGTTGACTATTTCTGACTCATAATAAAACTTTATGCTTACCTCTTCTTTTCCTGATTTATATCAAAATCAAAATCAGATAATTTTGATGTCTCCTGCAAATCATTTTGAAGTCTGCTGGTTAAACTGCCTTTCTATAACTTCAAATAAAAAAGTCTCAACAATTTTTGTATATCTCTTTTTAAACACCTTTATTAAATTATCACTTAAGACTGCGGTGGTGGTGCTGCGCTAGCATTGTCGCCTCACAGTAAGACGTTGTCCTGTTTGATTCTCAGCTAAAGCGTCTTCTGTGTGGAGACATGCGTGAATGGGCATACCTTCATTGAAGGTTGTGCGTCAGAGCTGGCAACTCAGCATGTAAAAATCTACTGCCAATCATTAACAGACCGGAGTTCCGCTGTGGCGACCCCTAACTGGGAAAAGCTGAAAGATATAACAACAACAACATTAAATTATCACTTAAGACATAGACACACATAGAGTGATAGAAAACAAAAACACATTGTATTAATGTTTTCATTTACATACATTATTCATTACATATATGCTTTCTTTACAATAACTCTCATTTAGTCCAACATTACATAAATTGCTTGCCTTCCCTTAAAGCTCATACCTCCTCCTGAACATTATGTTGCATAAATTGTTCCCATAAACTCCATTCATTTCTATGTAATTTGCTCATTCCCTTTTCTAAAAATCCAATTTCCAGTTATTTTACCTATTTTACGATATTAAATACTTCCAATGCAGTTGATTTCGATTTTATAGATTCATAGGTAACTACTAGTCTAGCTGCCCTTATGGGACATCAAGCCTGGCCATTTTCCCTTTTTGCACTCAAATTAACCTATCTCATTTGGTTAGAGATTGGCCTTACCCATCCCATGGTCAATAATGAGAATAGCTGGGATGAATACCATAAATAATTTGGGGGGACCCATCATTGGTATAAAGCATTTAGGTGCTGGCTCTGTCCATTAGTAGCATAGTAGGGCAGTCCTGGAATAAAGTTTCTGTTTCCCATTTGTAGATCCAAGTTGCACTTGAATATGGACAGTGATGAACTTAGTTTTATGTGGCTGGGGAGCTCCAGAGCAAAGTTATCTTCCAGGAGATTTTCCTGTTCTGCCAAACCATTCTGTTGATGTTGCAGAAGAGGTTTAAATCCCTACACTGAGTATTTCTTATGCCATTTGACTTGCTGATGTGCAGTAAATCCATCAGTAATGGGTCATAGGATGCATTGTATGCCAGAGACAGGCTATGTATTAGCAGTCTGTTGGATACTGTGTATAGTTGCAGTGCTGTGAGTTGGTCTATGTAGGACATGTTATTTAGGCCTTGTATCTATGTAGGACACGTTATTTAGGTCTCGTATCATTTTAGTAAGGTATTTCTGTGGCATTTTGGCTTCCATTATCTAGTAATTTGCTTTTTTGGCAACCAACGGAATTAAACGTAATAAGGCCTTAATATACCTGTACATTTCATATCCTGTGTCCCAGCTCAAAAGAATCATTCCTTAGTTACAGCTCATTACACCCACAAAACACATGTTGCTAGTTACCTCTTTCATCCCCAACATTTGTTATCTTGAATTCCCTACAACATTAGTAAAATCCTCAAAACTAGCAATAAGGCATGTTGGAGTTTTGATGGGGACACACATTTTCTCATAAGTTCATGTAGTGCACAGCCTGGGATGTCATCCATGGGACCAGATGACATCCCAGGCTGTGTACTACATGAACTACAAAATGAACTGGCACCTCACCTAAGTGTCATGTTTAATTATACCCTCACCTCAGGCTTTGTGCCCACTGAATGGTGCACAGCTACAGTTATCCCACAACACAAGGGGGGATCCACCTTGGATCCCCGGAACTACTGCCCCATCTGTCTGATGAGCCTGATCTGCAAGGCCATGGAACTTATTATCATGGAACTTATAAACAAAGACATTGGCAACCTTAAAACACTGGACCCCACCCATTTTGGTTTTGTGAAGGGCCGATCTTGTCTCCTGAACCTGATTGACTTCTTTGAATCAGTCTCCAGAGCTGTGGACGAGGGTAAAGCAGTCCACACAGCCTATCTGGACCTCGCCAAGACCTTTGATACCATCCCCCACTCTGGAATCATAGATAAACTTACTAAGCTGGGCATTAATCCCTATGTCACTCGATGGGTTGCCAACTGGCTTACTGACAGAACCCACACTGTAAAAGTAGCTGACTCCAAATCCAGCTCCAGACAAGTGACAAATGGAGTACCTCAGGGTTCAGTCCTGGGACCTCTCTTGTTTGGCATCTACTTCTCTGAAGTACAGGCCAACACTAAGGGGCTCTAGCTAATGAAGTTCACAGATGACTTCAAATTGGGAGCCATTACTGAATCCCCAAATGATGTGGATACTGTACAAAAGTGCCTTACAGAAACAGGAGCTTGGTGCCAGAGCCATGGGCTCAAGCTCAATGCCAAGAAATGTATAGTTATCCCCTTTGGGAAAAAACATGTACCCGTGAATTACCACATAGGTGGCAGTACACTAAACACCGAAAGTGTAATAATAGACTTAGGGACACAGGTGGACAGTAGTCTCACCTTCAATAACCACATCACCATAACAGTCAGGAAATCCTTCTATGTGGCACACCTCATCACTAAGGGCTTTTCATCCAGAAAAAAGGAGGTCATTGTCCCACTGTATCATCCCTCATTAGACCCATTATAGAGTACAATGCCCCATTTGGTATGTACCTCTCAAGATATCTGCAACAACTGGAAAGGCCGCAGAAATACTTCACTAAAAGAATCACAGGCCTAAAGCAGATGTCCTATACTGATCACCTTAAAAAACTCCAGCTATACTCTGTCACATATCGTCTACTCCGAGGCGATCTCTGCTTAACATACAAGGCCATGTCAAACCCAGAGTTGTTGGGCATGCTACACTTAAAGAAATCCCAATCCCTTAGAGCCACACACTCCAGGGATCTAAATCTTGTCATCACAATAAACAAAACATGCTGGAGCAATAGGTTCCTGACCCAGAGACTCCCCAGACTCTGGAACAGACTGCCCATACATGTCAAGCAGACCACCTCTTTGGCCCTCTTCAAAAGGAACCTTGATGACTGGATGGAAGAAAGGAAATTCACCCCGGGGATCACGTCAGTCACCCTGCTAGACAAGGGTCCAGGGAAGCAAATAGTGTGGGAAGAAATAGCCAGGGAATTGTTATGTCTAGGCTTGTCTAGGCCCTAGGGCCAATAGCCTAGTACCAACCTATGAACCTATTATAAAATTTTGGCAATATTTCTAGTGTTTTGTATAAGGTTTTGGTCAAATAATTTTATTCCATCAAATTATTTTTTTTTTCACCATCCTTATTGCTAGGCATGAATTTAAATCCCAAAGACCTCTACTTTGGTGTCTAGTAATTACAGCAAAGAAGATCAAAATGAAAAACTAAACGAGGCCTGAGTGCCTTCCTTCTAGGGAATTCATTAATTTATTAACAAGCGTATATGACAAAAAATGTCAAATGTAAGATCACATACTAGAATGATCAACTTTCATTCTGGCCTAAATTATGTAACTTTATTTAATAGTACATATTAACATTATGAGCAATTAGAAATCATATTTTTCTTTCTTTTTTGGAAATGATATTTTTAATGTGTGACATTACTAATTTTAATAACATTTAATTTAGGAGATTGGAGACTGTAAAGTGGCGACCGGAGAAAGTGTAGTTAGGCAGCATAGGATAGTGGTTTGTAGGATGACGGTTATCAAGAAGAGGAGGAGGAGTGTGAGGGCAGCACCAAGGATCAAGTGGTGGAAATTGAAAAAGGGTAATTGTGAGGTGGAGTTCAGGGATGAGTTAAGGCAGGCACTGGGTGGCAGTGAAGAGTTACCAACTAGCTGTGTAACTACAGAAGAGCTAGTAAGGGAGATGGCTAGAAAGGTGCTTGGTATGACATCTGGACAGAGGAAAGATGACAAGGACACATGGTGGTGGAATGAGGAAGTACAGGAGAGTATACAGAGAAAGAGGTTGGCAAAGAAGAAGTGGGATTGTCAGAGAAATGAAGAAAGTAGACAGGAGTATAAGGAGATGAGGTGCATGGCAAAGAGAGAGGTGGCGAAGGCTAAGGATAAGGCATATGAAGAGTTGTATGAAAGGTTGGACACTAAGGAGGGAGAAAAGGACCTGTACCGATTGGCTAGACAGAGGGACCAAGCTAGGAAAGATGTGCAGCAGGTAAAGGTGATAAAGGATAATGATGGAAACATACTTACAAGCAAGCAGAGTGTGTTGAGCAGATGGAAAGAGTACTTTGAGGGGTTGATGAATGAAGAGAATGAGAGGGAGAGAAGGTTGGATGATGCAGGGATAGTAAATCATGAAGTACAATGGATTAGCAAGGAGGAAGTAAGGGTAGCTATGAAGAGAATGAAGAATGGAAAGGCTGTTGGCCCAGATGACATACCTGTGGAAGCATGGAGGTGTTTAGGTGAAATGGCAGTGGAATTTTTAACCAGATTGTTTAATGAAATCTTGGAAAGTGAGAGGATGCCTGAGGAATGGAGAAAAAGTGTTTTGGTACTGATTTTTAAGAATAAGGGTGATATGTAGAGCTGTAGTAACTACAGATGGATTAAATTGATCAGTCACAGCATGAAGTTATGGGAAAGAGTAGTGGAAGCAAGGTTAAGAAGGGACGTGATGATTAGTGATCGGCAGTATGGTTTCATCCCAGGAAAGAGCACTACAGAGGCAATCTTTGCTCTGAGAGTGTTGATAGAGAAGTACAGAGAATGTCGGAAGGAGTTGCATTGTGTTTTTGTAGACTTAGAGAAAGCATATGACAGGGTGACTAGAGAGGAGTTGTGGTATTGTATGAGGAAGTCAGGAGTGTCAGAAAAGTATGTAAGAGTGGTACAGGATATGTACAAGGGTAGTGTGACAGCAGTGAGGTCTGCGGTGGGAGTGACGGATGCGTTTAAGGTGGAGGTGGGGTTACATCAAGGATCAGCTCTGAGCCCTTTCTTATTTGCAATGGTGATGGACAGGTTGACAGACGAGATCAGACAGGAGTCCCCGTGGACTATGATGTTTGCAGATGACATTGTGATCTGTAGTGAGAGTAGGGAACAGGTGGAGGAGACCCTGGAGAGATGGAGATGTGCTCTAGAGAGAAGAGGAATGAAGGTCAGCAGGACTAAGACAGAATATATGTGTGTGAATGAGAGGGAGGTTAGAGGAATGGTGAGGATGCAAGGAGTAGAGGTGGCGAAGGTGGATGAGTTTAAATACTGGAGTCAATAGTTTAGAGTAACGGTGAGTGTGGGAGAGAGGTGAAGAAGAGAGTACAGGCAGGATGGAATGGGTGGAGAAGAGTGTCAGGAGTGATTTGTGACAGACGAGTACGTGTAAGAGTGAAAGGGAAGGTCTACAAGAGGGTAGTGAGACCAGCTATGTTATATGGGTTGGAGACAGTGGCATTGACAAAAAGGCAGGAGTTTGAGCTGGATGTGGCAGAATTAAAGAAGTTAAGATTTGCACTGGGTGTGACGAAGGTGGACAGGATTAGGAATAAGTATATTAGAGGGTCAGCCCAGGTTGGAACGTTTGGAGACAAAGCCAGAGAGGCACGATTACGTTGGTTTGGACATGTGCTGAGGAGGGAGGCTGAGTATACTGGGAAAAAGATGCTAAGGATGAAGCCACCAGGTAACAGGAAAAGAGGAAGGCCTAAGATAAGGTTTATGGATGTGGTGAGAGAGGACATGCAGGTGGTTGGTGTGACAGAGCAAGATGCAGAGGACAGGAATTAATGGAAACAGGTGATCTGCTGTGGTGACCTCTAATGGGAACAGCCGAAAGAAGATGATGATGATTACTAATTTTAATAACAACAATACATGTAAGTTAATGGTTTCTTATATGTGTGCAATTTGAAGCCTATATTTTAATCATTGTCATATACAGATTTTGCACAATTACTTTTGTTCCTTTCTCTTTAAACTTTTCAGTAAATATTTTCTTTTTTCTTCAGTATTCTGGGTAACTGGACAATTTGTTAATCATGTTATCATCTGAACAACTCAAAAGGCATGATTCTATACATTTTTCCTGTTGTGATTTTTTTGCATCATATTTAATTTTAATTAAAAAAAGAAACAATTTATGTTGATATCATCCTGCTCTCTAATTTCATCCTGACCAAACAGGCCTGGTGATGAACTGTACTAGATCAAAATTTAATATTTATAGTATGACATGCTTTCAGATATGCAGACTTAGTGGTATTGCTTTTATTGGTGTTTTGTGCCTTTTCTTGATATGTAATGAAAAAACTGAGCTAAGTGCTAAACTATGTTGGCATATCATGCCAAGAGCAGATACCACTAATATAACCAGTCTCTTGTCATTACACCGCTTTAGTAGGCTGAAAGCAGCTTACATTGACTGATGACCATAATCAACATAAAGCTTTTTCTTTGTAGAGAAAGATTGACTCTCTTTACTGCCTGGACCATAGGTAAAAATATTTTGTGTCTGGCTGAGTATACTTCTGTTTAACTTTTTGAGCAGTAAGAGTATGGATCTGTATGCACCATCCTAGAGTTAATGTGATAGAACAGCATCATTTTCATAAGATGAATCATCACATGGCAATCTAATAGGAATGGACAGGAGTCATCAGCAGTATCCCACCCTCACCAAGAATGATGCCACAATACAGAGACAAAATGATCAGCTTTAATAATTGGCTTAATTACTGGTGTCATTCTAAGGGGATCCAACGTCTGTCTGCCTGGGATGACATGCTTGACAAGCCACGCTGCTTCGCAAGGGACGGCTTGCACCTGTCACCCCTGGGCTTCCGGATATTGGCAAAGGCTCTTGCCACCCCCATAGTGCCTTTTTTAGGCAAGGCTCAAATGATAAACCTACAGCCCTAGAAAACAAAAATGGAGAAAAACTAAGGGTAATACTGCTCAATGCCAGAAGTCTAAACCTCAAGATGCACGCCCTCGAAGCCCTCCTCAGTATGGAGAACATTGATGTCTGTGCTGTGACTGAAACCTGGTTCAAGGCTCCTGAGAGCACCCCAGCACTATCAGGTTATACCTCATATCATGCGTTCCGGACCCAAAATCCAGACCGAACCACAAAAGGAGGGGGGAGTATCCATATTCATAAAGGATACCCACACCTCCAGGTTAGTGGCAATGCACGAAGCATCGGAGACCATCCAGGTGCAACTAACCATAGGTAAAACTGCCCTACAGTTTGTAGCATGCTACAGACCACCCTCTCAAACTCAGGAAACCCACACAGCCTTCCTGAAGACACTGGAGAGTATGAATGTCTCTCCAAACACCATCATATTGGGTGACTTCAACTACCCAAACATAGACTAGGAACATTACTCAAGCCCCAACACCCTAGCCCAAAGGTTCCTGGAGTTCATAAACTCAAATGCTATGGAACAACTAGTCACCATTCCCACAAGAGGAGAAAATATACTAGACCTGATCATCACAAACATGGGGACAAAATGCTCCACACCAGAAGTATATCCCTCATTGGTGAGATCAGACCATAAATTAATCTCACTGGAGATCCACATCCCGCTCCCAACCCCAGCAAAAAAGACCACAGTGAAGAACTTCTCAAAAGCAAACTTCACACTTCTTAAGACTGGAGTGGTATCCTTCAAGGCCCCCGAGCCAGTGGAAACCACAACCCACGCTGCTGAAACCCTTACAAATGCCTTCTACGAGCATCTCCAGGAATGTATGGATCAAGCAATCCCTAATAAAATCAAGACCCTTTCCACCAAAGGCAGGCACCCGGTCTGGTGGACCCCAGCCATAAACAAACTCTACAACAAGAGGAGAAAGCTACTACATGACAGAGCAAAATCCCTAAAAGGGAAGGCATCTCTGATCAATACTAGCAAAAAGCTACGATCACTCATAAAATCATCCAAGGCCAACTTTGAGAGAGAAATCGCTAATGACACAAAAGACAATCATAAGGCCTTCTTTAGCTATGTTAGAAACCTGGGTGGAAACTCCCAGATATGCTCAGAATTAGTCCAAAATGATACAAAAATCACTGAACCCACAGACATTGCCAACATACTGGCAGACAGGTTCAGTGCAAATTTCTCCCCTCCCTCCCCCACAAAAGGAGAAATATCTATCCCACCAGAGTCTAGCCTCCTAAACATCTCAGATGCCCAGGTGAGAGCTGCTCTCTCTAAAGCAAAAAACACAGCATCAATGGGACCGGACGGTGTCCCCGGCTGTGTGCTACACGAACTCAATGAGGAACTAAACCCACACATAAGGCTGCTGTTTAATCTTAGCCTTACTAAAGGATACGTACCCAAAGAATGGCGTACGGCAACTGTGGTCCCACTCCACAAAGGTGGTGCTTCTACTTACCCTGGAAATTACCGCCCCATAAGCTTGACGAGCCTTGTCTGCAAAGCTATGGAGAGGATCATAATGGAACTCATAAATAAAGACAGTGGGGACCTGCAGACACTGGATCCTACCCAATTTGGCTTTGTCAAGGGCAGATCCTGCCTCTTGAACTTGGTCGACTTTTTCGAAACAGTCACTAAGGCCATTGATGAGGGTAAGGCAGTTCACACAGCCTACCTTGACCTAGCAAAAGCGTTCGACACAATACCCCACTCGGGCATCATAGAAAAGCTCACCAGCTTAGATGTAAACCCATATGTCACAAGATGGGTTGCAAACTGGCTCAAGGACAGAACCCACAGGGTTAGAGTTGCTGGTGCCATGTCAGACTCCAAGCCGGTCACGAGCGGTGTCCCACAGGGCTCAGTTCTGGGCCCCCTCTTGTTCGGCATTTATTTTTCTGAAGTGCAGGCAAACATAGGGGGATTGTGGCTGACAAAATTTGCAGATAACTGCAAACTGGGCACCATAATTGACACTCCATCAGACACAGACATCCTCCAGAGAGGTCTCATAGAAATGGATAACTGGTGCCAGAGCCATGGCCTTAAGCTAAATGCCAAAAAATGTGTAGTCATACCCTTTGGGAAAAACAAGGTAACCCCTAATTACCACATAAGTGGTAATCCATTAAACACGGAAGAAGTTATCAGGGACCTGGGGACCCAAGTTGACAGTAACATCTCTTTTGACACTCACATTGCCAAAGTGGTTAGGAAGACCTTCTACATTGCCCACCTGATCATGAAGGGATTCACATCCAGATCAGGAGAAGTCATTGTGCCCCTGTACTCTTCACTTATCAGACCAATGATTGAGTACAACGCCCCATTCGGAATGTACCTTACCCGACATCTGCAGCAGTTGGAAAGACCCCAAAAGTTCCTCACCAAAAGGATAAAGGGGCTCAAACATATGTCATACGCTGCCCGACTGAAGAAACTCCAGCTCTATTCAGTCGCATACCGTCTGCTCAGAGGTGATCTGTGCCTGACATACAAGGCCATGTCCAACCCGGAATTAATGGACATGCTCCACCTCAAAAAATCCAAATCCACCAGAGCCACGAGTGCAAGAGACTTAAACCTCAACATGGATATAAATAGGACGTGCTGGAGGGACAGATTCATCACCCAGAGACTCCCTACACTATGGAACAAAATCCCAGTCCATGTGAGGCAGAGCCCCTCACTGACTCTGTTCAAGAGAAATCTTAACGGGTGGATGGGAGATCGTAGGTTTACCCCGGGAATCATCTCTGTGTCACTGCTGGACAGAGGCACAGCAAACTAATGGGTATAGTATTCTCATCCTAAGGGGTGGTGAAAGCCACGCACACTCTGGCTAGGCTTATAAATGCCCTAGGGCAGATAGCCTAGTATGAACCTATGAACCTATGAAGGACACATCATTGAGTTTAACCATTTCATCTACAGTATCTGTTTACTTCCCTTTCTTTTTTTCTTTTCTTTTTTTACTCAAAGAAATTTGTATTAAAATGTTTCTGTATCTTTCTTGAAGGCATTCATCTAGGCTTCTATCCATTTTTATTTATGAGTTTCACAGTATTTTTTTTTTTAAGTCATAGTGCCAGAGCACTAAGCATACATAGTAGCACCTTACCACTCTTAATTGGAATGTCAGCTGCAACATATTCTGAAGGCTAGACACCTAGAGCACAGTGTCTATCTTATCTCATGCTCTGCATAGTTCATATAGTGATTATACTGTAACAAGCTTTCAGAATTCTATGCATGATTGTCAGGAAATGTGAAGGAAGCCTCATCTATTTCCACTTCTACAGAAGTCAGTATCATCCCTTTCCTTGGCAATATTTAAGAACTGACTATCAGCTATGGATGCAAACATTTCTTTATTCATATGGGATATTACAGAATACATACTATTTAATAAATAGTAGCTTTGAAATCTACACATGTAGAGATATGCCATAATTTACCTTTCTTAAGCACTAACATTATGTGTGCAGTCCATTCACTACAATTTAGGTTATACAACACCTCAACATTTCCAACTTCTGTAGTCCACTGTCTGTTTTAAGTGAAAAGGCATAAGGCACTTCCCTGACCTCAATGCATTTTGGAATAATATATTTTTTCTACAATATCTTTGCCGTCATGCCCTTTAGCTATGCATGTGTTTGGTAGATACTTGTTTAGCCTCTGGCAATAAATGTGACATTTTTTCATCTTTTATTATTGTCTTTACTTACAATTTGTAGTTTCTTAACACAGAGTATCAATTCACACTTTTTTCTTTTACCCTCTTTATGCCATGCATATATGTTTCTCTTTTACCCCCCTTTATGCCATGTGTATATGTTTCTGTGGCTTTAGAGTTAGAATGTACTAGAATGCTCCTACGTTATGTTTGACACCTGGGACTAAAGTATAAGACTTGATAATGGACATAGGCGATTTATATAAAGTGATTTGTATATATGACACTGAACAAAAAATTCATAACCTGAGACATGATACATGTAAGCACACACAGAGTGATCTCTCAGTTGTGTACTTAGTATGTTTGCCAGAAGTAGCGTACCATGACAAGGACATGGACATGGACAGTAATCTCCCTACTACTAAGGTAGTCATCTAGCATATATGAAAGAGTCTTTTGGCTTTTCCCAGTTAGGGGTCGCCACAGCGGAACTCCGGTCTGCTAATGATTGGCAGTTGATTTTTACGTGCTGGCTTGCCGGGCCTAACGCACAACCTTCAACGAAGGTATGCCCATTCACGCATGTCGCCACACAGAAGACGCTCTAACTGAGAATCAAACGGGCAATGTCTAACTGTGAGGCGACAACACTACCGCAGCACCACAATAGTCTCAAAAATACCTCACAGGTAACTACTCTTCTGTAAAAAACTGGGTAAATGTGGACATAAAGCACATGGAACACATAGATCTATGTGAAAAATGTTTATCTGTCACACATCTATAAAAACACATTAGTGAACAACAGAAACATATCAAAAACTGATGAAACTATATGCACATATTCACAGACCCATATACGTATATACAGAGAACAGATGGCAGCCTGTATGTGTCTGGGTGAAACTGTTCATCCGTTGTGGTACTGGATGGTGTAGCCTCATGAACTAATGCAAGCTGCTGCCTGTAGTAGCAGAGTAGGAGTCTCTTCTACTGGACCACATGCCTGTCAGGGCTATCTCTTGGGATCGGCCACTATAGGAGAAGGCTGCTGGGCATATAAAGCAGATGTATCAAATTTTTTTGGCAAGGATGTTGTGGTTCCACCATAGGTTGTGGGACCCTCCTGCCTTCTATTGGCATAACACCTCCATAATATCTGGTAAGTGCTGGACATCTAGCAACAATGCCCTCATGGGCCAGTGAACACTGCACATGCCTCCTGCTGAGCAAATGTTGGGGCATGTACAGTGAACACTGTACATGCCCCCACATTTGCTCAGCAGGAGGTCCTCCATCCAGTACTGCAGTAGAAGCCAGAAAGCCTGGCACACACCAAAGTGGACTGTGTCATGTAGGTGCTAAGGTCACCTGCACTGCACAGCATTGTCTGAAACACAGTAGAATATAACAATTATGCACATTCCAGTCTCAGTTGTCCAACACCTATCATACTACTCTATAGGGTTAGGCATATTGTCAACTTACCTTGTTTATCAATAGGTATACGGTAGTAATGCTTCTTCTGTTCTTTCTTTTTTTGCCCCTAACTGGTGGCCAGCAGATGTGGTTGACCCCATAGTTGGTGCGATGCTGTGGGTGCTGTTGGACTCCAGACTTTCTTCATGATGCCTTTCCATGCTGTTCAGTCCATGGCAATGTTTCTAGCCTTCTGTATGGTGAGTCACTAGCTTCTCATGTCCTCTTCAACCTATTTAGCCCATGTCTTCTTTGGTGCAGATTTGTGAATTCTCCACTTTGCAGAGCGTTGTCTCCATAATATTCTGTATGGCAAGCGGTGAGTGTCCATCTTGCACATGTGTTCAAACCAGCACACCCTCCTGTCTGCTGATCACATTTGGTCAGGATGCTTTCATTTCTAATGCAGTCACAAAGTAAGAAACACAAGATTTGGTGCAAGCATCACATTTGGAAAACCTTATGCTTGTTCGGGTCTGTCTTGAGGAGGATCCACATTTCTGATCCATAAATGAGAATTGGCAAGATCAGTGCCTGGAAAAGGTGAATCTTGGTAGTGATAGAGATGTTTTTCCTCTTCCATAGACACCACTTGAGTGAGGCAAATACTTCAGTGTCTTGTCCAATTTTGCTATGGACTTCAACTTTTGATGCCACCTTCTTTTCCTGGACCGGCAAATCCAGATATTTGAATTCTTGCGTTTGTTTGATCTGAATACACCTGAGGTGGATGGTGGCTTGTGACCCGTCAGTTGCCATCACTTTGGTCTTGTCTGCGTTTATCAGTAGGTGATATGATTTTGTGATGTGTGTGATGCAGATAATGTCATAGAGGATATCTGTGGCCTCAGCATCACTGTATGCATAAATAGGGCTGTCATTGGGGCAAACATCAGGTCAGTCACAGAACGGACTTCATCATACTGGACTGTACTCTTGCTCTCAAATACTCTCCTCATGATGATGTCCACCACTATGTTGAACAGCAGTGGAGAGACCACATACCCTAGACAGACCCCAGTTTGGATGGAATGCTCCCCAGACAGTTTGTTCTAAATGCACACCTGGCTGTATGATCTATTATACGATGTTTGAAAGAGTCTGATGATTTTCTTCGGCATATGCTTGGTCTCCATGTCTTCCACAGTGCAGGCCAGTGTATACAGACAAATGTGGACTTGACATCAATAAAGATAATAACTGTATGTTGTCCACACTGGATTCTTTCCTCCATTAGCTGACGGATGGTGAAGATTTGGTCACAGCATCCTCTATTTGGTCTGAATCCAACCTGTTCTCATCTGTTGGTTTGCTTATGGTGTTTCTGCAGCCTGGATTGTATGATCTTCATAAAGACTTTGCCAGTGATGAAGAGCAGGCTGATACCACGGTAGTTCTTACAATCCCTGTTGTCCCCCTTCTTGTGGATGGGTATAATGATGGCCTTCTTCCATGTGGATGGTATCTGTTCTGTAACACATAGTAGCTTGATCAGTTCATGGAGTCAGTGGAGCGGTACATCGCTCCAACCTTGATTGGTTCTGCAGTGACCTGATCTACTCCTGGTGCCTTGCCATTTCTCAGTGTTCTGATAACTGATTTCACCTCTTCGACTGTTGGCTTTGCATCAGTCATTGAGGCCTCAGAGAGATTGATAGGTGACAGATCAACCATTGGTCCATGAGGTGGGTCATAGCTGTAAAGCTCTTGAAAGAAATCCCTCCAACATTTCAGGTGTTCACAAGGTGAGCACATGAATGTCCTGTATGTTTTTTGATGTTGTCGCTGCTGGGTTTGGTCTTCCCACTCAATCATTCGAGAGTGCTGTACAGGGTGCAATCCTCATGCCTGGATGTTGCCTTTTCAAGGTCAGCTGCCAACTGGCTCCAATACACTTCCATTTCTGCTTTCAGCCTCTGGTGAACTTCTCAGTTGAGCTGCTGTTATTGTTCATAGTTGACCAGCTTCACCTACTTCTGTTGGGCTATGAGATCCAGGCACTCATCAGATATCTATGGCTGCATTCAGCGGTGGATGGGTGGCCATAGTGATTTGGCGCATTCCCTGTTGGAGTTTGATATCTGCTTTTCTGCCTCATCCACATCCTCTATTTATGCCAATACTGCAAACCAGTTTGACAGTGCAATCTGAAATTCCTGTATGGGAGTGGGGGGCTATAATTTGCTTCCAGTCCAGCCTGGCTGGTGGAGGTGACTTGTGTTTTGTATGCTGTAAGCAAAGCTACACCAGGGCATGGATAAGGTAATGATCAGAGCCACACTCAGGTCCTCGCATAGCATGGATATCCTTAAGCAATGATCAGAAGTGGGAGTTGACCAGGATGTAGTCTAATATGGCTGAGTCCTCATCGGATGTGTTTCGCCATATGAGCTGGTATTTGCAAGGATGCTGAAAATGGCTATTTCCCACAATGAGATCATTTGATGCAGCAAATGACAGAAGTTGCAAACCATTATCATTCATGTTACCTTGGCCAAATCTATCTATTGTTCCTTTCCAACTGAACCTCTCCTCGCCAGTGTGGGAGTTGAAGTCTTCTTGAAGATGATCATCTCAGTCCGTGGGATTGAGTCCAGTGTGTATTGGAGCTGGTTGTACAGGTTGTCCTTGGTAGTGTCCAGACTCATCTCAGTTGGTGCATAGATGGAGAGAATATGAATCTTGATGGTATCATCGATGGTGTGTGCTGCCAGGTGGTCTGATATTGGTTGGAAAGAGATTAGGCTTCTTGCAGCCTGGTTATCCACCATAAACTCGATGCAAGCCTGTTGCTTCTCTCTGACAGAGTAGTACAGCATCCTTGTTTTATCAGCTGTAGGTGTTTGGGTGGTCAATGTTGTATATAGTGTGACAAAGGGAGATACTGAAAGCACAGCTATCTGGAATTTTGTAAATAATTATCTGTCCTTTGTGAATATAAACATGATCCATATAAGATGCTTTTGATACAACTGTATTGGAACAGTACGTTATGTGTGTATATCAAACTGCTTGAAAGTATTTGCAAAGTGCTGTTTGAAATGTAACTTAAGTGTACCCTATGTACTCTACTGGAAAAGAAGAGAAATGTACATGCACTATTGTAACTGTTTAGATGTATGTATTTTAACAGTGGAAACTGGGATACAGGAGGTTGACCTCAGTCTAGTAAATTTAGAAAAATAGCTGAAATTAAATTAAATTACTATTTGGCAGAAAGGAAACACAGTCTGTGCTGAGAGCTGCCTGAAAGTTCTTTGCCCTGGCCTCCTTTCACACCAAGGATTTTACTTTACTAGCCACCTCAGCTGCTGACTTTGTGGCATGTCAGTGCCTCTTGTCTCTACTAGAGCTGCATGGAAGGCCTGGCTTTAGTCACAGATGGTGTCCACCAGCAAGTCCTTAGGTTATAATTGCAAACAACACTGATTATTTTCAGATCATAGCTCTATGCCACCACTTACACTACTGAGGTCTTTAACAGACGTAGCTCAGATGCCACACCTCCAACCTCCCCAGTAAATGGAAAAAGGTGGGAGTGAACCTTATCCTGCACAGAAAAATCTGCCTGGTACTCTCAGGACATCTTGTCTGCTCCTTTGAGTTTCCTTGCTGTGTGTGCCCAGCTGACTCCCTAGCCATCTGACCCTAATCACCTCCAAATGGAGCATCCAGGCAATATACCCTCAGGTCTGATGATGTTATACAAAATCAGTCATTGACATTGTTAATAAAGTGCTTTCATTCTGAGAACACCTATGAACAGCTTTGTGTTTGAATATTGGATCCATTTTAGAGAATCTCTACAATGGAAATCCAGTAACAATTCAGAAATTTACCTCTGGTCTGGCAGATATGTGTCTGTTAGAGAGACGAAGCTCATAAATGCTTGGCCACTCGTGCCCAAGTTTATATACCCCCATATAACTTATGGGGCCAATACCTTTGTAATATTCCTTGGAAACATGGCTAGGCTTGAAAAGGGTCATTAGCCTAGCATTCTCTTATGATCCTATGACCTTATGATTACAATTCAGAGCAGGTAAGCTGCTTCTCCCAGTCATGTTCCTTTAGGGAGCCTCATCATCCCATTCTTTCTGTTTATGTTGGAGTCTCACAATGGAACTAAGGTGGTACATTATCAAATGCTGTTCCCAATGTCCCAAAAATGCAAAATGTTTGAAATAGCTGTAAGTTGTCTATGCATAAACAATATGTACATTTTCCCTTTGTGAAGCTCATTTTCACTTTGAGGTAATCAGTCATCTACTGGCACAAACTGGACTATATGTCACCCAGCCAGTGGCTTGTAAGAATTCCAGTAGGTATTCAGAGCCTCCCCCCAGGGCAACATTAAAAGTAGGAGGCAATTGTCAGAGTTAAGAAGTTTCTCAAACTAAGTCTGTGTACAACTATAAGAGCAACTACAGGTAGCTGGTACCCTTTAAGCTCCTGATAAGTTCTGGTTCTTTTCCCTGTAGTGAAATGGTATTCCACATTTTAAGAGACCGTTTCCATTGGCAGGGCCTAGTCTATTCTTATTCATCCAGTTCTTGCCTGCCACTTGATAAGCATTGTACCTGACCCCCTGCACCAGGTTGTGGAATCACACTTATTTCATGTTTATCCTGATCAAGCTATGTAAGTTGCCTGATAATGAAATGCTAAATGGCACTCATATTCAGGGTACTATTCAGTACTATGTTAGTGCTGTAGGCCTTGCATATATGCCATTAGTCCCAGTATAACAGTGCTACTGTAATAGTCAAGTGTTCTTGTTCACGTGCACTTCTGTGATTGTTTTGTGAAGAATATGTACTCAGTATACATACTTGCCTGGCATTTACTTAAAGTTTGTGGATACAGTAAGGCACAAAACCAGCATACTATGTACCCTAAGAGGATAATAAGGCTGATGTAGGAAAAAGACTGCTAATCCCACTGTTTTCCATATCAACAGAGCAATGTCTAAAAAACAGGAGACACAGAAAAAAATGGTTAATCCGGTGTGCAGTCCACCCACAAGTCCAAATTCTTAGATGCTGAGAATGAGGAGGTGCTAAAGGCCCTTGTCTCCATGGTCAATATCTTTATGATGTCCATACAGCTGACAAGCCTTACGGTGACCATGCTGGGCTAAACTTTTCAACAATGTGAATTTGATGAGTGTTCAGGACAATGGCTATGACTTGGCTCACTACTGGCCCATGAATATGATCTATGCTACCAAACACAGAGCAGAAGCCATAGCATGGGAACATAGGGCAACAGATGGTGGGGCATTGACTAAATCATCTCCCATGGAGATGGAGGTGTTGCTGTGTGTCTTGCTAGGGGAAGATTCAGACACCTACAGGCAGTACCACCTCCTAAGTCTCACAGTGCAGCACTGGATGTTGGGACAATCCTGGACATGCCCCAGATAATTTCTGTTGTGGATGGCCCACGTATGTAATCTATTTTTATGTATCAATAGCTGCAAGCCCTCTTTACATCTTAATCACTATAAACTTCATAACATCTGTCTGACTTATGGTATACACTTACATCAGGGATCCAGCAGATACAACTATCAGCACAAAGTATGACCAAGGTTATTAGCTTTTATCAGATTTATACTTGTAAAGATATCAGACTGCGGTGGTGGTGCTGCGGTAGCATTGTCGCCTCACAGTAAGATGTTGTTCTGTTCGATTCTCAGCTAGATCGTTTTCTGTGTGAAGACATGCGTGAATGGGCGTACCTTCATTGAAGGTTGTGCATCAGGGCCGGCAACTCGGCACATAAAAATCTACTGCCAATCATTGGCAGACCAGAGTTCTGCTGTAGCGACCCCTAACCGGGAAATGCCGAAAGACACAAACAAACTTGTAAAGATATCAGTTACATGTGTAGTTGTGTTGCTGGAGCATACCTAAACTGGATATTGCTTTGTTTTGGTGCATTTTCTGGTGATTCTTTATCCAACATCACCACTGCAAAACTAATACATCTAACGTTGGAGAATCTGTAGCCTCTAATAGTGATGGTAGGGATAAGCTGGCAGTCAGGAGGTGGAGAGTGTGAATTTGACACAGGGAGACCACACAGACTATGGACACAGTCTCAATACCTGCACTCTACGTGATGTTGGTGTATTAGTGGCTGCAACCTAATATATGTGCAGGGCCATCTGGCAGGCACTGACTTGTGCCGCTACAGCCAGGGCAGGAATAGTGAGGGTGATCCATGGTGTGAATGCTGACCTATGAGAGTGCATGTCCCATATGTGTGATCCTTGGATAAACTAAATCACAAACTGAACTGTGCCATGTCTTCTGTGGGTCATCTGTCAAGGTCAAGGGGGTTTCCTCACATCTGGTAATCTGCTACATCCACAGATGTCAGGCAACATTGCCATGAATGTGTGAAATCATTTTATAACAGTGATAATAATTTGACAGAAATGTCAATTGTGGAGGTGCCTACCCCTAGGAGAGGACATCCCTATGGTCATGGCCATCACCATTCTAGCACATCTTCTAGAAGACATCCATCAAGGTCATGTAGCACACCAGCATCTAGCCAGGGTTGTGTTAATTCTGGCACATCTTCTAGAAGACATCCATCAAGGTCACATGGCACACCAGCATCTAGCCAGGGTTGTGGTACAGCCAGTACAACTTCTGGAATAGTCAGCTCTCATGGAAGGTGGCATGCACTGCATGCTGAACCCTCTGTCATGCATGCCCTGGACCTGTCCAGTAAGCTGAGCCACAGTCCTGTACCAATTACTGAGGCAGTGTCCATGCAGAAGATAATCACTCACGTCACCACAGCCTCCAGCATATCTTACACATCCACTGTCCTCGGCCCTTCTAAACATGAACCCCCCCCCATACCAGTCCTGCTACTTCCCATACAAGCATTTTCTTACTTTTTATATATCTCAGCTCTCACACTGTGCTCACTCATCCACTCATCCACCTGTACAAATGATGATAACTGTGCACTGCCATTTATACATTGTTACTTGGGTTGTCTATGTCTGATGTACTGCATGGGTAAGCCCAGCCTGGTGTTGTTTTGGAATGCATTATTTTTGCTGTAGTATATCTGCTTAACTCTTGTGTAGTTATATTGTCAAGCTATATGTAATGTGCTGACTTTTTGTTATTGCCATAGCATACTGTGCCCACCTCCTTGTGGTATTATCATCCCCTGCTGATGGCACCTGCTCTGACTCTTCATCTGTCTTGGCTTCTGCTACCTGTTTTGCTAGGAACTGCTGGCCCTGCAACAGCCCATTCTGCTGTAACCACTTCCTAAGTATAATATTGTGTAATACTGCATACACAGTTAGTATTGTGCAGACTCATACTACAGGGCACCACCAGATGCATCCAGACAGTTAAAGCATGTCATCAGCAATACACATACACACTCAGTAATGCTGCTGGTTTGTGATATTGCATGGTCTGTTTGATTGTGTGGATTACTGATAAGTATCATGAGCCAAGGTTTCAGGGCATATCCAGCATCACCGACAAGATGTCCCTATGGGAAGTCAGCTCTCAAAAAACATTATTACAGGTCATATGTGTGCCATATGTGAGGGATGTGAAAACTGCCTGAGTGCCTGGTACATACATTGTAGATGATATTGTGTGCATTGTAGACCCCCTGCTAGTTGATGGAGTGATACCCTTTGGGGTTCACATACCTCCTTCCCAGTTCACCAGGTGGGGCCTTATTTCAATGTGGGAACAGTCTGTGACCCTAGTACCTGAAGAACATAGGCTGTATAATAGAACTCCAGCATGGTGTTGGCTGTCTCCTCTGTGGTACATGGGAACCACATATGTCCCCCACACACATTGAAGCAAGGCATCGAGAAAATGATGGAGCACTGTGCCCCCAGTAGGTGACTGAAAGGTCCTTGTAGCTAATATACATAAAGCCACATATACCTTAGTATTCACTGGGATATGTTACCCATGAATGTAGTTGGATAACCCATCACCTCCAGGAGTGACACCACAGCTGGAATGAAAGCATCCTGCAGATATAATTTTACTATAGCTGCACCAATGTCTATCAAAATTCTGTAAACTACTCTGTCGGAATGCAGGCATATGGCTGAGTTAAAATATACAGCAATAGCAGCTCTGTAGGACATTTAAATATTTGTGAATCATTCTGCCATTTTGTTTTGCCTAATTAGCATACACAACAGCTCATTATACAGTGATTAGCATATAGCATGGCCTCCTACATTATTTGGCTTGGCCATGCACTGCAACTTGGTTTTCTAAATTGCACTCACCCTGTGCATGACCACTCATTGCAAAAATTTGCTTAGTGTGATGTGGAAACGTTTATTTAGTCTGGCCTCATAAGTTTGAGTGTTTGTGCACTATTCTATACGTTCATAGGTTAGTACTAGGCTAACTGCCCTTGCGAGCCATTTTAAACCTAGCCAGTTATCCCCTGTGAGATTCAAACCCTGTACCTTGTGTACCTTGCATTTGTGAGGCAAACACCTTAACCATTAGGCCACCCTCCCAACCCCTAGTTGCAGCACGTACTTGTATGTCATACTGTTTTTGATGTATGGTATGACAGACAGATACAGATGAATGAGAACATTGTCACACTCTTGGGAAAGATGGTTAAATTTAATATTTACTGTGTACTAACTTACTAAGCCTGTTAAATTACTCAACTGTTTGTTTGTTTGTTCTATGTGTAGAAAGAATGATTTCTAGCATTATTTTCCTTCATATTTTCCATTTAAAGTTTAGCTTTAAATATGTAAAATGCTAACTGGGCAAATAGATAAACATGGATTTTGTTCTGACAATGAGCTCAGTGCTACATGATTAGGTTTCTCATGTTCAAACAGTTCATAGGATCATAGGAATTAAAGGCAACTGAGTCATACAACCAGAGGTAGCGTTTGGTCAACTGATACCCCCATCTTGGTCTACCTACACCATCCAGATTACTGGAAAACTGCCTAAGGCCAGCTATGCATACAACCATTTATACCTTGCCAGTACTCGCATCTGGACCAAGTTCCCTAACTCAAGGAGGGCCAAGCCTATCAAGCCAGGGGTGAATATGGGAATATCAATCCAATCATCCATTTTCCTTTTGAAGGAAGATAATGTATCACACTGCTTAATATGTAGTGCAAGTCTATTCAAGAGATGGGGACTGCACTGTGTAATCAACCTATTTCTCCATCTAGTTTATCTTTTGTGAAGATTTAGATCACTGGTTCCGGTATTTGTCTTAAGGAGATACAGAATTCCAAATTGCTGAGTTCCTGATAGCTCTGAAGACAGGGCACATATTTCCTCTCAGGAGTCTGTAAGATACAGAAAACAGAGACAGTGTTTCCAATATTTCATGAAAGCTTAGATTTTTTAAGCCAGTAATCTTCTTAGTTAGGAAGCTCTATGGTCTTCCTAGTTGTTTGATAGATCTAGTGAGGAATCTTCCAAAGGTTACATTGCAATCAGTGATTGGCCTAATCAATGCTGAGTATAAGGGAGCAATGACCTATTTAGATTTGGCAATTAGTTGCACCAAGTAGAAAGACTTCCTGACTGCCATTGTTACATGGTGATGAAAGGATACTGACTACTCAACCCACATTCCAATGTGTCTAACAACATTCTCATTTTAGAGGGGGATATTGTCTCTTGTTGTATATCATAGGGATAGTCTACCAAATGTGACAATGTTACATTTTTTAGCATTTAATTTAAGCCCATTATTTGTGCACTAGGCATTTATAAGGATAAGCTCTTGATGAAGGTCTTTGGTGTCAGAAGGAGATTTGAGAATGATTCTCAGTTTACAGTCATCTGAAGACTTGGTTAGCCAAAAGTTTTGGTCCATGGTTTGGAGACAATGGCAGATTAGGTGCACCTTGAGCACAGGGCAGTTTTCAACTATGACCCCACCATCACCACAGACATATACACACACGTCTTTGGACCTTAAATGCTCATATACTTTTGGAACATTTGGAATCACCATCCTGATTTGAGATCATTCAAACTACTGTCATTATATTCCACCAATGCCCATAAATTACAGTTACTTGACTGTGTTCACCTCTAAAATCCAATTGTGATTAAAAAAGAGCCACAGCAAAACGTTCCAACTCACTTTACATAACTGAACACTAGTCCAGACTGATTAACCTGATCATGACAGCTAGAATCAACTATTCTCATCCACAGACAGCTCTGGTACATGGCCATCATTATCCCATTGTTGACTGTGTCCTCCTCAGATATCTGATAGTAATAAAACAAACCTTATTTCACATAAATGTAGACTAGTACTGCAAAGACAGACTGTTTCAACTGGGCAAACATGGAATTAAGTTACCTTCATCTGCAAACAGACCTCCTCCTCCAACCCGCAGTTATAACCACTTTTCTCTGCACACCTCATCTGGCCGTGGTAAAAGATAATGCTTTATAAATTTTTAGCACAAAAAATAGGAGCAAAGCCAAAAAGTAGTGAGGGACAAATGCCCAGAATCAGAGACAGAGTTCTCTTCCATACTCAGAAAGTTGCTAGAATAACTTTTTTTTTTTGCAGTAGCATGCATTTTCTGAAGGAAATAAAATACGAAACTCAAACCTCTGTTGTTATTTAGAAGCTGGAATCCTCATTGATTTGCCAGAGCCCATAGGTTTTATGAAAAACAACCCAAAATATGCAGAAAATCAGCAGTGTTCTGCGAAATCCTGGACAGTTAAAAGGTATGCAATTTCAACATTCTTTTACATAAATAGCCATTAGCATTCAAATTGATTTCGCACAAATGCAAATGAATCCTGCAAAGCCAGATGGTTAACTGAGCAAATTACCACAGGGTAAATTATTTTATTCCATAAATAGCCCCCACCCTGCCCAGTTATAACCACTTTGTCCTATAAACCTCATGTGACTGTGATGAAAAAATAATATCTTAGCACGAGAATCAGGGACAAAAATCGAATGAGGATAAAAGCCCAAAATCAGGGACAACGTTTAAATATTGCTATTATATGCTTAGAAATTTGCCAACATGACCATTTTTACATTGGTATGCATTTTCTGAAAGATATGAAGTCTGACAAATCAATGTCTGCTATCATTTAATGACTGCAATCTTCAATGGTTTGCCAGAAAAGAACAGATTTTATGAGACACAGACCAAAACATGAGGCAAAGTCAGGACATGCTGTCAAATTTTGAACAGTTTTAACTTTGCTTCAAAGAAACACTCAGCAGAGAATAAACAACCCAATGTATTTCATGCAAATGCACACTAGTCCTGTAAACCCAGACTTTAAAATAAGCAAACAGCAAGACAGTAAGTTGTTTTCATCCTCAGTCATCCCCCTCCTCCATTTAGTGACTGTAATTCTCAATGATTTTCTATAAAAGTACAAATATTGTGAGGCACAGACCAAAAATATAAGGCAAAGTCGTGGACATTCTGTAACATCAGGAACAGTTTAAATTTTCGTTCACACAATCTTCAAAGAATCTTCTTCTTCTTCTTTCGGCTGCTCCTGTTAGGGGTCGCCACATCAGATCAACTGTTTCCATTTCTTCCTGTCCTCTGCATCTTGTTCTGTCACACCAAGAATAAATATTCTAATGCATTTCATAGAAATGCATGCTAGTCCTGTGAAACTATATTTTGAACTGATGAAACAACAAGGGTGTAAGTTTATTTTATCCCCATCTCCCCTCCATTAAGTTAGTTCATCAGTAGTCCAGTAAAGACAGACTGTACACTGGCAAACAGCAACAGGGTAAGCTGCAGGCTTAAAATATTAGGCAAAGACAAGAGCATTCTGAAACAGCTTAAATTTGTTTCACACAAAGAGTAGCCAGAGAATAACTATACAAATTTATTCCATACATGTGCACATCATCTTGTATCCAGAGAATACATTTTCCATGTTATTTCACACACAAGTACATTAGCTGTTAATGCCAGACTTTAAACTGAGCAAATGAAGGGATAAGTTGCTTTCTTTCATATACAACACAGTTAACTCCCCACCACCATCTGGTTGACTCCCAGCATAGTAAAAACAAAACAAAAAAATTCTAAGAAATCATGGAGAGTTTAGAATATGTTTCACTTAAAAAATAGGCAGACAGCAAAAACACCAGTTTAATTTACACAAATCCCCATAGCCAGAGAAAGAATATTCCAATTTATTTTACAGTTGTGCATACTAACCCTTAATGCTATAATCATTATTCTTTGGGAAAATTCTAATTATTTTATTTAAGATATCATATATGGAATATTTAATTATGTTCAATAAAATAGATATTTGCTTATTAATGGACATTAATATAATATTTTATATAAACTAATTTCAGGGAGGTCCTGTACAAGAGTCTGCTAAAATATCTACTGTGTAGCCTAAAACCAAACATGGGTAACACATCTGGCAAATGCCAGTTTAGTATAACATGTTTGTGCCTATAAATGACATGTGCTACGACATGCCCATGTTAGAGAATGGCTATGATTTACAGAGCAGAAGAACTCTAATATTAATTGGAAGAATCCTGCCTTCTTAGGCTTCACCATGGGAAAAAGGCATTAACTTGAATGAAACAGTGAGTATCAGCTGATAGTAAAGGGATTAAATGCAAAACTAGAGTAACTATGAAGGCTGGAAGAGCAACCGAATAAATCATAGTCCAGGTGTCTGTCTGGCTTAACAATGATATTAAAAAACAGATGCAGTTGTGCTAATTGTTCTCAAGACCATCTTGGGAAGCTGATGCCAAAAGGAACAAAGAACAAACTATCTTTCATTCACAGCACCCCCCCCCCCAGTTTCCTACCAGCAGACTAAAAAAATATATATTAATTACGAGATAGCTTCCCCATGTCCTGGCTTACTGTCAGCTGATTTAAAAAAAAAAAAAGAAACATACTTTTCTCAGGGTATTGTCACCAGTTGCTGTCTTTTAAAGCAGCAAACCACAACTACACTACCCAATTTAATATTCACTAGCTTTGCATTTGTTGCTATGCAAATGAATCGTAGGAAGGCAATGCACAGAAAGCTGCAGTGGGTTGGCTGGCATTTATTTATTCATTTATTCTTTTAAGTAAGGAAACATTCTTTACTTAAAATAATAAGTAAAGCATCTGAGATGAATATTTTTACTGGCCCATGTTGCACATACACAAATGGCAGGCACTGCAAATATATAAAAATAAATACTCGAGGTGCCTGTCTTTAGCACATTTTTTTAATTATATTGAAATAGTTCTTTAGCAGTCAGTTGTTATGCTCAGCATGCAAACTAACTAACATGGGTTAGCAATGCTGAACTTAAAAAGAAAGCTTTTTGAAGTAAAGTCATTTTCTTGGCTAGCGATGAGCTTCTCTAGAGCTGTGTGTCCTGGCAAACAACACAATCAGACCTATTTTAATCTAAGTATTTAGAGATCAGAAAAGTAAATGGCTAAGCAAAAGAGTTTCCAGCGTGGAACCTTGTGGGACACCACTGGCCACCTTCATACTCTGATGATGCACCTGCTGCCTGCATTGGGTGGGTTTGGTACTTTAGACAATTTGCTATTCATCTTATCATATAGGGATCTATTTATAAGGCACGTCTCTAACTAATGATGAAATCAGTGGGGATGGTGTGAACTGCTTTGGCCAGGTCAAGGTAGCTCTCAGCTAAAAAATGTAATGTGGTAAAATATCCCAGCCAATGACTTTAAAAGCCTTCTACTTGCCTATTTTATTGATAATTTCTATATTTTCATGTATTCATGCAGAATGCTTGAATTGTAGAAATATTTAATCTATATGATTTACATAGCTACGGGTGGTCAAGAATTCATTTTTCTTCTGCATTAGGACATTTAATTTTCTATTAAATCTTACCTTTACATAATAATTTAAAATGAAATGCTAATTTGTATAAATGATGTAAATCATATTACAGTAATGGTTCTGTTCTGTCTCTAATGATTAAATCCATTACTCTACATGCTGAGATTTAGAATAATTAATATGAACATTTAATATGCTTTTCAGTTACCTGCCTCAGTGTGTTAACATTTGTCATTTATAAGGGCTCAGAATTTTACATCACAGCTAATGTGAGCTTCGGGCTCACAATCATGGCTTTACTTCTCTGAATGATGGATTGCATATCTGTTATTTGTGAGTATGTTCTAAGGTAGATATTTCAGTATCCCTCGTGATCTAAAGTAGATATTTCAGTATCCCTCTTTAAATAAACATGTTTTTAACCCAAGCTTCTACTTAGTTCATGTTTATGCATATATATGTACAGAGCCTGGATTAAAGTGTGTATAGAATTTCAGCAAATCACAGCTGTGGTATGAAGTTCACCACTGTTTATGTTAAAATAAGATATGTTAATTACTATCTAAAGCTACAGCACATGTGACAGGAATTTAATAAAAGGCTGCATTATACCATATACATGTCAGTAGCAGTAAAGGACATCTAAGGATCTTTCTCACATTTTTATTACAATATGCCATGACATTTATTTATCTGACAATATCTGCTGGTAAATCCCAAGTGAGAAAATGGGTAGGCAATCCATTTTGGTGCCCCTAGTTATTGTGGCTCTGTTCTGAATTTAAAGTCACACAGTTTTTTATCACTATAATAATTTTGTTGATATTTTAATTTTCCATTTACATTTGAAATATGTTCCGTAAATATGGTATCATAAAACAAATGTTTCCTAAGTGCTGTTTGTCTGCCCCCACCATTCTTGCTTGAATGGGCACATTAAACCTGCTTACTCATATTTCTGGCAGGGCTGGGAGTACAAGACTGACATGTAGCTATATCAGTTACAATCCATTACGCACTCAATGCAAAAATACAACAAATGGTCTGATTTCTGAGCCATGACAGCAATGGGTCAGGAAGCAAGACATACCGCATGCAGGAGGGTGCAAATGATGTAGTAGAACATCTACCTGCAGAAAGCAAAAGCAGGCTTAGAAAAGAGGCAGCATATCTGAGGAAGAAGTGTGGGCAATTAAAGCACGAGGGATATACTTTTAGTAATAAAGCAAAATAATGTTTGTTTTTGACCAAAAAACTCTAGATTTATAGTCATATGGTAAATGTATGGTGTTCTCTCTCTCTGTATGTCTCTCTCTTTCTGTCTCTGACACACACACACACACACACACACACACACACACACACACATGCTATCTTAAAAGGTCTGTAAATCACTGATCTGGGATTTATTGATGTTCTATGGTCACTGTTTGTGTGGAAATTGCTTGTTCTTTCTATGTCTTTGTGGGTTTTCTTTTGGGAATCTCAGTTTTATACTATTCAGAAACATGCTGTTTGATTAACTGCCTTAAACTGGCTATATATATATATATATATATATATATATATATATATATATATATATATATATATATAAATAATGTATCTTTGGGGTTCAGGGATGAAATGGGCCCACAGACCAGCCCACTTACCAGTTTAACAAAATTAACTAACTAACTAAATAAATAAAGTTAGAATGCAATGAAGGATTGCTGTCCAAAATACTTAGAATCAAAGTGCTCATTTTTCCTTCCTTCAGACAAGAACACTGATGAGGAAGAAGCCAAAGCCTTCATTGCTAAGTATAACAGCACAGCTGAAGAAGTCTGGAATGCATACGCAGAGGCATCCTGGACCTACAATACTAACATTACGGATCACAACAAACAGATAATGGTATGCACCTTTTCACAATGTCAAACATGCTTCTGATAAAAACGTCTGTACTCCAAGTGAGAAGAGAGACAAGAATGCGGAGATAGATTATAAAGGTTCAGATTTAAACTTCAGGAAAGTAGTTTTACATTTAGCTTTACGTTTTTGATCAGAGTGGCTCAGCTGGTAAGACATCTGCTGCCTCTCCTGATAGCTAGTGCATGTAAACCCACTATCAGACTGTTTCCACCATAAAAGACTGCCACAGATGGGATACTCTGTTAGACAGTGATGGCCTCCAGATGGGCTATTAAATATAATTCAGTAATTAATTTCAAATGGCATTCAGTAGAATGGAAGCAAATATATGAATTTTGAAAGGCATTGGGAATTTTCTCAGTAATCTGTTTAAATTTATAAACTGCAGAAACTCCCGTCAGGAGTTCAGTTTGGCTCATTATCAGCTGGTCAGCATCTTTATCTCCCTCCATGGATAAGTCTGAAAGGAGTCAATACTGCTTCACTATAATTATCTACTAAACCAAATGGAATAGCAAAATAAAATTAAGTAGCCTGTAACATTCTGCCAGCAATGATGTTACTCTGTTTGCTTGTATTGCTAGAATTATATTTTGTTTAGCAGAGTTGTCCTGTTCAAAATATAATCACACTAATTAACTAACTGTTGCATTGCTGTATGGTTTAAAATGCCTGTTTTATACTTCAGACTGCTGAATGGTGAAAATGGATAATGTGAATTCAAACTTAACACCGTCTTAGGCTCTGTGTGTGTGTGTGTGTGTGTGTGTGTGTGTGTGTGTGTGTGTGTGTGTGTGTGTGTGTGTGTGTGTGTGTGTGTGTGTGTTTGTGTGTGTGTTTGTGTTTGTGTGTGTGTGTCTGCTTTTGTAAGCATGTCTTAATGTATTGTATGCACATATGTATGATGTGATCATGTGTACGTGTGTATATACCAATGTCTGCAAGTGTACACAGGAGTGTCTGCATATGCATGTGTATGTGTGAGCATGCATGTGTGTCTGTGTGTTTGTGTGTGTATATCTTTAATAAAGCACAGATATGCATGAGTAAGCATGTACAAATATGTGCATATCTGCATCTGTATGTGTACATTCATGACTATGAGTGTTTGTATGTGGATGTAGGTGTTTAATGTGAAAAAGTCCACTGCAGCTCTGCACTCTATCAACAGACAGAAAAAGGAAGACTAGATTTCTAGAACTGTTTAAACTCAGCATATGTGTTGATGGTGTTTTTGCTTCAGCTTAACAAGAACCTAGAAATGTCCAAGCACACTTTGGAAAATGGGAAAAAAGCACGAGAGTTTGACTACACGGACTTCCAAGATGAAGAGGTGAAGCGTGTCCTTAAAAAGCTGAGTGATATTGAGAGATCAGCACTTCCAGAAGAAGAGATCATTGAGGTGAGATTCTGCACTAACTCAAGCTTTACAATGAGTTACCTGAATCAGCTGACTGTGCTGTCAGTCATTTCCCAGATTCACCTGTCTATAGGGTCCATGTTTACACAAGTCAGACTGTATTATGCATTATTATGAAGTGGATTTACCCCAACCAAAGTACTTAAAGGTTTGTAGTCACATACTTTTAACAGATGCATATGCTTCTGCCCAAATCATTAGTAAACTTATACAAGTCCAAAAATTGTTCGTAGTTTTGTATCGAGTTAAAAATATGACTCAGTTTGATCTCCCATGCTCAAAATACGCACATAAATATTCTTAGTCTGAGACATCTGCAGTTTTGGAGTGCCAGTACATTGATTAGGGGACCAGTAATGAGGTTCTTGTTATGGTATCGGGAATATAAAATAGGAGGAATGATACTGTTACATACTATGTGCAGTCTCAGTTTATCTGGTTGGTAGAAAAATGCTTCATCTTAGGGCTGTGCAAGGGCAACTGATGAACAGACACTTGCAAAAAACATATTTGTTTAAGAACTGAAATCCCAGCTCAGGGAATTTCTCGGACTTTGCCCCATTAAAAATGTAACAGTTTGATAACTTTGTACAAATACTGTTTTGCTTTGCTTAGTTTGCAGAAGGGGCATTCACAAAGCCATCTGTACTCTTACAGACCCAGTCATCAGAAAACTACAGCCAAGAAAATGAAATATAACATGCAAGATAAGGACTGCAGCAGTGAGGTTACACAGAATGAGTCGAAATAGGGTTAAAATACTGACATGGCACAGAATAAGCAGTGTTATAGTAACAGCACTAATGTTATACAAAATGGCTATGATTGCAGCTCTAAAGTCATACAGCATGAATAGGATTAGGATTATAAAACTGAGGTTACACAGTTATGAGTGGAACCAGGATTACAACACTGAAATTACACAGTATGAATAGAACTAAATTACACCACTGAGGTTACACAGTATGATTAGGATTAGGGTTACATCACAGAGGTTACACAGCATTAGTAGGATTAGGGTTATAGGACAGATGTTATAGAGTATGTGTAGAGCTGGAGTTGCAACACTGAGGTTACATAGTATGAGAAGGATTAGGGTTATAGGATATATGTTACATAGTATGTGTAGTGCTGAAGATACAGTATTGAAATTACACAGTATAAATATTACTAAATTACAGTACAGGCACAGAGGTTAAACGTATGAGTAGGATAAAGATTATAGGACTGAGATTACACAGTATGTATAGGGTTATAGTTTGGAGGTTACACAGTAGGTGTAGAACTACATTACAGCACTGAGGTTGCACTGTATGAGTAGGATTAGGATTACAGCACAGGGGTTACAAGTGTGAGTAGGGTTAGGATTATAGGACAGATGTTACACAGTATGTGTAGGGTTGGCATTACAGCATTGAAATTACACAGTATGAACAGAGCAACGTTACAGCACTGAGGCTGCATAATATAAGTACTAGGGTTATAGCACCGGAGTTACTCATTATAAGTAGGACTAGGGTTACAGCACTGGAGTTACTCAGTATGAGTAGGACTAGGGTTACAGCACTGGAGTTACTCATTATGAGTAGGACTAGGGATACAGCACTGGAGTTACTCATTATGAGTAGGACTAGGGTTACAGCACTGGAGTTACTCATTATGAGTAGGACTAGAGTTACAGCACTGGAGTTACTCATTATGAGTAGGACTGGGTTACAGCACTGGAGTTACTCATTATGAGTAGGACTAGGGTTACAGCACTGGGGTTACTCATTATGAGTAGGACTAGAGTTACTCATTATGAGTAGGACTTGGGTTACAGCACTGGAGTTACTCATGAGTAGGACTAGGTTTACAGCACTGGAGTTACTCATTATGAGTAGGACTAGGGTTACAGCACTGGAGTTACTCATTATGAGTAGGACTGGGTTACAGCACTGGAGTTACTCATTATGAGTGGGACTAAGAGTACAGCACTGGAGTTACTCATTATGAGTAGGACTAGGAGTACAGCACTGGAGTTACTCATTATGAGTAGGACTAGGGTTACAGCACTGGAGTTACTCATTATGAGTAGGAGCATGGTTATAGCACTGGAGTTACTCATTATGAGTTGGACTAGGGCTATATCACTGGAGTTACTCATTATGAGTAGGACTAGGGTTACAGCACTGGAGTTACTCATTATGAGTAGGACTAGAGTTTCAGCACTGGAGTTACTCATTATGAGTAGGACTAGGGTTACAGCACTGGAGTTACTCATTATGAGTAGGACTAGGATTACAGCACTGGAGTTACTCATTATGAGTAGGACTAGGAGTACAGCACTGGAGTTACTCATTATGAGTAGGACTAGGGTTACAGCACTGGAGTTACTCATTATGAGTAGGACCATGGTTACAGCACTGGAGTTACTCATTATGAGTTGGACTAGGGTTATAGCACTGGAGTTACTCATTATGAGTAGGACTAGAGTTTCAGCACTGGAGTTACTCATTATGAGTAGGACTAGGGTTACAGCACTGGAGTTACTCATTATGAGTAGGACTAGGATTACAGCACTGGAGTTACTCATTATGAGTAGGACTGGGTTACAGTACTGGAGTTACTCATTATGAGTAGGACTAGGGTTACAGCACTGGGGTTACTCATTATGAGTAGGACTAGGGTTACGGCACTAGAGTTACTCATTATGAGTAGGACTTGGGTTACAGCACTGGAGTTACTCATATGAGCAGGATTAGGGTTACAACACTATGGTTGCATGGTATCAGAGGCATGATACTTACAGAATAGAATTTACACAACATGAACAGGGTTAGTACTACATGTGCAGAGTGATAGTTACAACAGTGATGGTGCACAGAGAATGACCAGGATTTAAGTTACAGTAGTGAGGTTACATGCCATGAGTAGGACTAGGTTACAGCACCAGAGTTACAACAGTATGAGTAGGATTAGGTTACACATCTGAGGTTACACAGTATGACTATGACATGGTTACACCACTGGATAACTTAGTACTACGGTTACAGCATTATGACTGCACAGTATTGGTAAGATGAATATTACAGCATGGAAGTCGCAGACAGTATTAACAGATTTAGCAGAATATGAGCAAAGTGAAGGTCTGAGCAGTGATGGTATGCAGAATAGATGTACGATTAAGGTTTTAGAAGTGAGATATTCAGTATGAATTAGAGTTCCAGAACTAGGTTTACCTGGTATGATAAGGGCTAGGGTTACAGGACTGGGGTTGCACAGTATAAGTAGCATTAAGGTTATAACACTGAGCATCAGTAGGATTAAGTTTATAGCACTGACATTACATAGTAGGACAAGTCTTAAAGCACTAGAGTTACTCAGTATTTGTAGCACTATGATTACAGCACTGACGTTATACAGTATGAGTAGAATTAAGATTATAGCACAGGAGTTTCTCAGTATGAGTAGGACTAGGATTACAGCAGTGAGATTATACAGTATGAGTAGGATTACAACTGCAATAGTTACACAGGATGAGTAGGACTAGTGTTACAGCACTGGACTTAGTATTTGCAGCACTAGGGTTACAACACTGAGGTTACATGGTACATGTAGGATTAAGATTATATCACTGGAATTACTCAGTATTTGTAGGACTAGGATTATAGCACTAGGACTGATTGTATCAGTAGACTGCAGTTTACAGCACAGAGGTTGCAAACAGTATGAAAAAAGATTATCATGCCATAAGCAGAGTGACAGAGCAATGATGTTACACAGAGAATGATTAAGACTCTGCTTGCATTAGTGAGAATATGCAGTGTGAGTAGAACTACAGTACAGCACTGGTGTTGTTCAGTACATGTAGGACAAGGATTACAGCAACAAGAGTACCCAGTTATGAGAAGGATTAAGGTTGTAACACTGTGGTTACACAATATGACACAATCTGGGGAAAACTAACACTATAAGATCCTCCAAAGTTAGCTACGAAAACAAAATCGCCACTGAGTCTAAGGGCAAACACAAAGCATTCTATAGCTATGTCAAGAATCTCAATGGCAACACCCAGATCTTTTCTGAGTTACAGCACAACGACATGAAAGTTACAGAACCAACTGATATTGCCAACATCCTGTCCTATAGGTTCAGTGCTAACTTTACCCCCCTCTCACCCCCTAAAGGGCCCATATCTATACAGGAAGAATGCAGAGTCCCTGTAATCACATTTATGCAGGTAAAAGCTGCACTCTCTAAAACAAAAAACACAGCATCCATGGGACCAGACAACATCCTAGGCTGCATTTTACACGAACTTCAGAACAAACTGGCTCCCCACCTAAGCACCATATTGAATCATAGTCTCACATCAGTCTTTGTGTCCACTGAATGGCACACAGCAACAGTTATCCCACTCCACAAAGGGAGAGCCACCACTGATCCTGGGAACTATCACCCTATTAGCCTGACAAGCCTGGTCTGCAAGGCAATGGAAAGTATCATCATGGAACTCATAAACAAAGACAATGGTAACCTCCAAACTCTGGACCCCACCCAGTTTGGGTTTGTGAAAGTCAGATCATGCCTTCTGAACCTGACTGACTTCTTTGAAGCAGTCACCAAAGCCGTAGACGAGGGTAAGGTGGTTCACACAGCCTATCTTGACCTCGCCAAGGCTTTCGACACCATCTCCCATTCTGGAATTATAGCTAAACTCACCAAACTAGGTATAAATCCCTACATCACAAACTGGGTTGCCAACTGGTTCACTGACAGAACCCACACTGTAAAAGTTGCAGACTCCAAATCTGACTTCAAACCAGTGACAAGTGGAGTACCACAGGGTTCAGTCCTGGGACCTCTTCGGTTTGGTATCTACCTCTCTGAAGTACAGGCTAACACAGATGGCCTCTGGCTAATGAAGTTCACAGATGACTGCAAACTAGGTGCAATAGTCGAGTCCCCAAATGATGTGGACATCCTACAGAAGGGCTTCACTGAGACAAGTGCCTGGTGTCAGAGGCATGGCCTCAAGCTCAATGCTAAAAAGTGCATTGTTATCCCCTTTGGTAAAAACTCTGTACCCATGAACTACCACATAAATGGCAGTCTACTTAACGCCGAATGTGTGATAAGAGACCTTGGGACACAGGTGGACAGTAGTTTCTCCTTTGATAATAACATCGTCTCAGTAGACAGGAAATCCTTCTATGTGGCATACCTCATCACAAAAGGGTTCTCATCCAAGTAAAAAGAGGTCATTGTTCCCCTCTACTTGGCACTCATTAGACCCATTATAGAGTACAATGCCCCTTTTGGAATTTAAATCACAAGACATCTGCAGCAGCTGGAAAGGCCACAGAAGTACCTCACAAAGAGGATTACTGGCCTCAAACAGATGCTGTACATTGACCATCTCAAAAAACTCCAGCTTTACTCTG
Source organism: Protopterus annectens (assembly GCF_019279795.1). NCBI lineage: Eukaryota > Metazoa > Chordata > Ceratodontiformes > Protopteridae > Protopterus > Protopterus annectens. The sequence continues at coordinate 1,201,156,698 of NC_056747.1, read as the reverse complement.
TAGCATATCGCCTACTCTGAGGAGATCTCTGCCTAACATATAAAGCTATGTTAAACCCAGAGCTGTTGGACATGCAACACCTAAAGAAATCCCAATCCCTCCGAGCTACACACTCTAGGGACCTAAATCTTGTCACCACAATAAACAGGACATGCTGGAGGGATAGATTCCTGTCCCAGAGACTTCCTATACTCTGGAACAAGCTACCCATCTATGTCAAGCCAAGTTCCTTATTAGCACTCTTCAAGAAAAATCTTGATGAGTGGATGGGAAATAGGAAATACACATGTGGCTCTGCTCGACAGGGGCACAGGAAATTAACTTTCTTGTGTGGTGTAAGCCAGGGAACCTTGTTGGCTAGGCTTACTTAGGCCCTTGGGCCGATAGCCTAGTACCTACCTATGAACCTGTGAATCAGTAAGGTTGCAGTTACAGCATGGAGGTAACCCTGTATACATTCAGATAAAGTTACAGCAGTGAGATTGCACAAAATGATTTGGGTTAGGATTACAACCCTAAGGTTACATTGTATGAATTGATTTACAGTTACAGCAGTGAAGTAATGAGGTAATTGGTTAAAGTTACAGAACTGAGAGTGCACATTATTAGCTGTGTGAGGGTTACAACAATGAGGTTACACAGTATGAGTTGTGTTAGGGTTACACACAGGCATGAAATGTTTAGGGGCATAGCACTGAGTTTACACAATATAGCTTGGATTGAAGTTATAGCTCTGAGGTTACATAGTATGAATTGGTAGGGTTAAAGGTTAAAGCACAGTATGAACTGGGTTAAGACACAGCTGTGGTAGGCATATATCACAGTTTATGTAGTGTAACTTGTGATAGGGCTTTAGTAGTGTGTAGGTTGTGTTAGGGTTATAGCACTGAGATTACATGACACAAGATGGGTTAGTGTTACAGGAGTAAGATGGTATGAAGAAAGATACATTTAGAATACCAGATATCAGAGCACACCATTCTATATATAGTTAGACAAATGTAAGGACATATACAGTTATTAATGGAGAAGGACATATGGTCTGTCTGTTCTATCCATTTAGTGCAGTTAACATTTATGCTGTACATGTTATCCCCCATCTATCATACCACACTCTACTGTTTCTTGTGGCATAGTGGTAGAAGAGTCTAGCACCCTCTTTGTTAAGAAATGCCTGTTATGATCAGCATTAGTCTGGTCTATTCCAGCTGTTACTCATACCTCTTCCACCCCCCTTTCCTTTTAATTTGGTACTGTTCCAGTGTACTTCTCACTCATCATTTTGCATGTGTAAGTCATATTATATATATTCCTTAGAGTCTCCATTATATATGCATCTGACTACTTGGTTATGGGACAGAATACGAAGCACCAAACAAAGGTGCACAACAAGTCAGAATCCAAATACCACAAATGCTTTTTTAACCAAAATCAGTTAAAAATTGGGCGGGAGGCACACTAGTGCAGCAGTTAACATTTTTACCTCACAGCAAGAGGTTCTCTGGTTCAATTCTCAGCTGGGGTGCCTTCTGTGCAGAGTTTGCAGCATGTCTTCCCTGCTTTGTGCTCCAGTTTCTTCCTACATTCCAAAGACATGCATCTGGAACATTTCTCCCCAGGCCGCCACTGAAAAGAGAATAGACTTTGTCCTAGTCGGACTTTCCCAGTCAACAAATGTTAAATAAATAAAGTGTACAGAAGTGTCCTTTGCAAGTGGAGACAGATGAGGCAGATGCAACTTCCCAGCATCCCCATAACTTTTCCTTAAAGATATCACCTCTGTGGTAACAAACATTTTATCAAGTACCCCTTTTTTCCAAAATTCTTCTATAAATGTATTTTGTTTTTTGTTTGCTGTGCATTACTGCGATGTAATTTGCTCCTCTGCCCTAAATGCATAATGCCTTTAGCCAATCATGGCTAAGATTATCAAGTCTCATTCACTTTTGTCATCATTTTTGCCTTATTGCACAAACTTAATATCTTTTCTCTTACAAGAAGATTTGTATGAAATCTTTTTTCTGAATTGTTCACCTCTAGAGAGATATGCCATTATTTTAATGGCAAAATAAATGAGTTCCTCACACTTTTGTAATGGATTACTACATCAGCTTTTTCCATTACATTTCTCAGGCATAAATTGATGTATGCGTTTATTAGCTATTCTCTACTTCCCAAAACAATATACCTAAATAAATATCTGTCTGTTTACCTATCTATCTGTTTACCTATCTATCTACCTATCTATCTATCTATCTATCTATCTATCTATCTATCTATCTATCTATCTGTCTATCAGAGTGTGTGTGTGTGTGTGTGTGTGTGTGTGTGTGTGTGTGTGTGTGTGTGTGTGTGTGTGTGTGTGTGTTTGTGTGTGTTAATTTGCATACTCTCTTCCATCTATGGCTACTACTCTTTTATTGTCATTAGAAAATAGATTTGACATATTCCTTATTTTCAAAAAGTGTATCTGAAATGAGATACATGAAACAGAACTGCCCCCCAAGCAATGCTTTTTACTCAGTTTTCCATTTTTCACAAGTGTTCTACTATATAATGTGGTTAACAAGGTACGTAGAAGTTAGGATAATATAAAAAGCGTGAGATATTTATATATTAATAAATTTATGCTCAGACTGTATACATTTGATTTTATGCCAAAATACTCTAAATATTTGTAGTTCAGAACTGCTTTGATCTTGAAATTGGGATTCTACGCAGTGATTTTTTTTAGAAAATGTCACAAAACAGCAGAGCTGTGCACCAGTACAACAATGAATGGTGGCATCTAGTATGATAGCCAGTCAGAGAAAAGAAATTACTATTCCTTCTGCTTCAAAATTAAGGAAACACTGTTTCACAGTGGACTGCAGGCTTTCAGTATGTATGCTGCTAGTCGGATGTACACATACAAATATAGATAGGTAGACGGACTTATTCAAACAAGAAGACTACTTGTTCTTTAAAGATAGTCTACACAGGAAAGATGTCTAGTAAAGCTGCACAAAAGCTAAAGTCTGGAAAACACTGAAAAAAGAAATGTCAAGAAGTCACGGAGGAATAATCTGTTGCATCAAGAGCAGAAGATGTTGATATGAGTCTTTTTTATTATATGAAGGGCAAAGAGAAAATGAAAAAAATAGACCATTCTAAAATGTGGAAGAATAACTAGACATGCTTCAAAATAAGCATTTCTTTTATGTAGAAGGGGGGAAGTTGCAGCTTGAAGGGCAATAAAGTAGAGTGCACCATCAGGATAGGCAAATAAGCTGCATATTCAGAACTAACTGTCGCTGGATACCAAGGAGATTAGGGATAAATAACAAGTGTTCCAGAGGCTGGAGGATCAATGTCTCAAAAGTATTACGAAGATGAGGCAGACACTGAGGAAAGTGTGACAATGTATTAAACTGCAAAAGAAATGTGCATATTTGCAGGATTGGTAGCAAGTATGAGACATAAATGGACTGGTCAGTATATCATCAGGAAATGCTGTGAAGGAAAGTCCTGATTAGATACAGAGCAAAGTAACTGTACAGCAAAAATCAATCCCCAGATGACAGTTAAGGCTTCATAACATGGCTGTGAAACAGAAGAGATATGCAATAGTTTTAGTTCAAATGAAGAGAAAAAAGACAGAGAGAGACAGAAAAAAATAACTGGTAATAATACAGTAAGCCATGCAAGGCACAAACAAGTACAAAAAATAGCTGTAATAGTATGGAATAGCTCTGAAGGGGAAGGCAAAGGTCATTTATAATTCTGAGCTTTTATGGAGCCTCATATGGAAGCTGAGAAGATCTTAACATTGAATGTCAAAATCATTATGCTACTTGGCCTCATTTCATATTTATAGCTTTTGTTCCTTGTATTCCTAGTCAGCTTCATGGTCATGTTTCACAGTATTTCAATTTCTTTGACAATTTTTGGCAGTAGTGTAGGGCTGAGAACTGCATGCAGAGCTCCCTGTGAGACTTGGTTGGCAATACTCTTAAATGAGTCACTGGTATGGCAGGCAAAACAGGAAATCATGTCAAATCTATAATTAGGGTGTCCTTGTAAACCACTCCATTTATAGCAGCTGGATAACATTTCAACATGTTCACATACAATGCATTAATAAAATATATTTTCTATTTCAGTATAATACCCTTCTCTCCGATATGGAAACAACATACAGTGTTGCCAAAGTCTGTAAAGAGGATAGTAAATGCCTTCCACTGGACCCAGGTAAGAAGGAAGACTGAAAGTTATTATCCTGTTTATAAATACTGAAAAATGTAATCCCTAGCTACACTGCAATCAAAAACTCTGATGCATAAAATAATATTCTGCTGGCAGTGTTACCAAAGAAATCAGCATTCTTGTAAGATGCAGTTTTGGAGTACCCCCCCGTGGAATAGTGCAAATTTCAAACTGAGAATAACATGCTGGATTTGCAGGTTGTGTGCCAGTGCAGTGTCTGCAAAAAGAAGTTTGTCACCAGAGACCGGTGAAGGGGGGCATGGTACTTGTGCATTAATCGACACTGAGAACAGATTATAGAGGTCAGTGGGGGTATCATGGCACAATAATGGCAAGCCTCAGGTCTGTTAGGCATGGGGCACAACCAAGTGTCATTAATGATATGGTACAGATGTTATTACTGCAGCTGCATACAGTAGAAAGTTATACATCATCTAAACATGAGCCTTACTATTATTTTAAATAAGAAAAATGAAAGAAAACAATATGCTTAAAAAGTTTACATTAGTATATTAAGAAAACAAGTTCCATATAATAAAAGTTAAACTTTTGACAGTTCTGTTACAAGACATAGCTATATTTTAACAATGCATGCAAACTAATATGCAGAAAAAGTTTACTGTTGGCATTTTGAATCCACTTCGGTTGACAGTTTAGAATGTCGACCAAAAATTCTGAATCTAGAATGCCGAAAAGTAAACCAAAGCGAAAATGAATACATCAACAACCGTGGTTCAATGTATTCAACATAGCAGGAGTTTATGTCACTCACCTCCTGCTATACACAGTAACGTACCATTAAACTCTACAGCCAATGATACGTTAATTCCACTATTTTCTGGAGGGGGGCTTACGCACGTCTACACCCCCCACACCCCCTGCACATTAAATATACCAACTCCGAGATCGCACTGCAGTGAGGAAATGGGCTAATTCCCTGTTCCTCACTGAACCGCAATCTCCTTCCACAATGTTGAATCCAAATGCTCAAAGTACACTACCCGTTTGATGTAGTGTAGTTGATACACTTTGGTTTAACATTCTGATGACTTAAAAACTGCAAGCTGACCACATGCTGGTCGACCCAAGCAGTTTCAAGGTTTTCAGTATAAACCATTAGAAACATGCATTACAATCATTACAGGACAGTAACCTTCCTTCACATAGGAAACTTTAGTCAATTTCTGGTCTGCCTGTCCTCCCGCTCGTCACTTCTCCCTCTCCCACCATCTCTTTAACTTAATTTCCTGCTGTTTGGCCCTACTTTCATGGCTAACCTTTCCCTGTTTTTATTTTATCCTCCCTCAATATCTCCTGCCTATCCACTGTTCTCCAGCTTCATTTTCCCACCTTTTTATTTACTGCCCCACTTGCCTGTACACTTCTGACTACCCTATTACCATGGCCTTGCCTATCCCATTCATATTTTTCTCCATCATAGCCTGTCCACTCTTCTGCTGACTTCCCTCCCGTTCAGATTCTGCCTACATCTTCAGTTCTAACCAGCCAATCAAGTGTCTTTTCTGGTTGCCAGATTCTTTCCAGAAGATTTCCAATCTCTTCAAACCTCTTCCCCCCATATCTTCATATGCCCTCAAAGTTACATCTTTGTCCCATATATCAAATACCACACTCAGGCCTCTCCTACACTTTTTCTTCAACCTGTTTGCTCATTTTCGTCTGCTCTATCCTTCATGGTCATTAACAGATTTATTATAATTACTAGAATCCTTCAGGAACAGAAGTGATCACTCATAATAAATATGTCTCTTATTTTAATTGGGCCTTGAATAAAAATTACACTGAATAAAATAGAACAAATTAACTAAATGCTGTTTTCATGTTTGTCATCCACCCTTTACATGCTTTTTGTGCTTAAATAAATCAGAAACAAATATTGCTCACTTTTCCTGTTACAGAGTATTCCTGGATACTTCCTGAAAGCCTTCTCTTTATATCATCGTGTTAATTACAAATGTGTGTTTGGTATTTTGCTGGCAATTTGATAATATAACCTCCAACTGCCCCAATTAGACAATGCAGCTCCTTAATTAACCATGAGCAGGGTACATGGCCATAATGTGCAAATTAATATATTACCACTAGAAAGAGGAGAGGTTATTACTGTCTAATTGAAATTCATATGTTTCAGCATTACTCCACTAACAGTAAGCTGGAAAGGCACTTCTCAAAAAAATAAATGAATACATAAAAATAAGAAATGACATTCTGTTCAAATCCTGTTTAGATCCAGAAAGGTCATAGCAAGGCTGGAAATGGAAAATATTTACATACACACACACACACACACACACACACATATATATATATATATATATATATATATCTATATATACATATATATGTGTGTGTGTGTATATATATATATATATATATATATATATATATATATATATATATATATATATATATATACACACACACACACACACACACACACACACACACACACACACACACACACACACATACACACACACAGGCACACAAAAAGCATAAAAAGTGCATCTCTGAAGAATAATTGGTATAAAGGAGCAGTGCACTGTACATGTGACCTGTATACCTGTAAGTATAACTATACTGACAGTACTAGCCTGGGAAACATTACTGATATAAGCACAAGAAGCAGTCCACTGTACATGTGGCCTGTATACCTGTAAGTATAACTATACAGTCATTGTCCACGCTGGTGTCAACGACCTGAGACGTACCTCCTTGGACTACATGAAAAGAGACATTGAGGAGCTCTCTGATTATGTAGCCCAGGCAGGTATGACCCTGACCTTGAGCAGTATCCTACCTTCACCTAGAATGATGCCACAATACAGTGATAAGATGATCAGCTTTAATAATTGACTTAAATTCTGGTGTCATTCAAAGGGGATCCAATGTCTGTCTGCCTGGGATGACATGCTGGACAAGCCACGCTGCTTCGCAAGGGACGGCTTGCACCTGTCACCCTAGGCTTCGGATATTGGCAAAGGCTCTTGCCACCCCATAGTGCCTTTTTAGGCAAGGCTCAAATTCTAAACCTACCACCCTAGAACACAAAAAGTAAAAACTAAGGGTAATGCTGCTCAATGCCAGAAGTCTCAATCTCAAGATGCACGCACTCGAGGCCCTTCTCAGTATGGAGAACATCGATGTCTGTGCTGTGACTGAAACCTGGTTCAAGGCTCCTGAGAGCACCCCAGCACTAGCAGGTTTCACCTCATATCATGCGTTCCGGCCCCAAAATCCGGACAACACCAAGAAAGGAGGGGGGGTGTCCATATTCATAAAGGACACCCACACCTCAAGGTTGGTGGCAATGCACGATGCATCAGAGACCATCCAGGTGCAATTAACCATAGGCAAGACTGCTCTGCAATTTGTAGCATGTTACAGGCCACCCTCTCAAACTCAGGAACCTCACATGGCCTTCCTGAAAACAATGGAGGGATAAATGTATCTCCAAACACCATCATACTAGGTGACTTCAACTACCCTAATATAGACTGGGAACACTACTCAAGCCCAAACACTCTAGCCCAAAGGTTCCTGGAGTTCATAAACTCAAATGCCATGGAACAACTAGTCACCATCCCCACAAGAGGAGAAAACATACTTGATCTCATCATCACGAACATGGGATCACAATGTTCAACACCGGAAGTATACCCCTCACTGGTGAGATCAGATCATAAACTAATCTCGCTGGAGGTCCTCATCCCGCCCCCACCTGAAACAAAAAGACCACAGTGAAAAACTTCTCAAAAGCCGATTTCACACTTCTAAAAACTAGTGTGGTCTCCTTTAAGGCCCCTGAGCCAGTGGTAAACATTACTCAAACCGCTGAATCACTTACAAATGCCTTCTACCAGCACCTACAGGACTGCATGGATCAGGCAATCCCAAACAAAACTAAGACTCTTTGTACCAAAGGCAAGCGTCCAGTCTGGTGGACCCCAGCCATAAACAAGCTCTACAACAAAAGGAGGAAGCTACTACAAGATAGAGCAAAATCCTTGAAAGGTAAGACACCCTTGATCATTATAAGTAAAAAACTAAGAGCTCTCATAAAATCATCCAAGGCAAATTTTGAGAGAAAAATCGCCAAGGATTCAAAAGACAATCATAAGGCCTTATTTAGCTATGTTAGAAACCTAGGAGGAAACTCCCAGATATGCTCAGAATTAGTTCAAAATGATGTGAAGATTACTGAACCTACACACATTGCCAACATACTGGCTGACAGGTTCAATGCAAACTCCCCCTCCCCAAAGGAGAGATATCTATACCAGAGGATTGTAGCCCCAAACATCTCCAACGCCCAGGTGAGAACTGCTCTCTCCAAAGCAAAAACACAGCATCCATGGGACCGGATGGTGTCCCCGGCTGTGTGCTCCATGAACTCAATGAGGAATTAAACCCCCAGTTAGGACAGCTGTTTAATCTTAGCCTCACCTCAGGATACATACCCAAGGAGTGGCGCCGGCGACTGTGGTCCCACTTCACAAGGCGGTGCCTCCACCGACCCTGGAAATTACCGTCCCATTAGCTTGACAAGCCTTATCTGCAAAGCCATGGAGAGGATCATAATGGAACTCATAAATAAAGACATAGGGAACTTGCAGACTTTGGATCCAACCCAGTTTGGCTTTGTCAAAGGCAGATCATGCCTTTTAAACTTGGTTGACTTTTTCGAGACAGTCACCAAGGCCATTGATGAGGAAAGGCAGTCCATACAGCCTACCTCGACCTGGCAAAGGCCTTCGACACAATACCCCACTCAGGTATCATCAAAAACTCATCAGCTTGAATGTAAACCCATACATCACAAGATGGGTTGCAAACTGGCTAAGTGACAGAACCCACAGGGTCAGAGTTGCTGGAGCCATGTCAGACTCAAAGCCTGTCACAAGTGGTGTCCCACAGGGCTCAGTCCTGGGTCCACTCTTGTTCGGCATCTACTTTTCTGAAGTACAAGCAAACACAGGAGGGTTATGGCTGACAAAGTTTGCAGATGACTGCAAACTGAGCGCCATAGTCGAAAACACATCTGACATAGATATCCTTCAGAAGGGCCTCACAGAAACGGATAACTGGTGCCAGAGCCATGGCCTAAAGTTAAATGCCAAGAAATGCATAGTCATACCCTTCGGGAAAAACAAGGTTACCCCTAGCTACCATATAGGTGGCAATCCACTGAGCACAGAAGAAGTCATCAGGGATCTGGGGACCCAGGTTGACAGTAGCCTTCGTTTGACACTCATGTTGCTAAAGTAGTTAGGAAAACCTTCTACATTGCCCACCTGATCATGAAGGGATTCACATCTAGATCAAGGGAGGTCATTGCCCCTGTACTCATCACTTATTAGACCTATGATTGAGTACAATGCCCCATTCGAATGTATCTGACCAGACACCTGCAGCAGCTGGAAAGGCCCCAAAAGTTCCTCACCAAAAGGATAAAGGGTCTCAAAAATATGTCTTATGCTGCCCGACTGAAAGAACTCCAGCTCTATTCAGTCTCATACCGCTTGCTCAGAGGTGACCTGTGCCTGACATATAAGGCCATGTCAAACCCTGATTTGATGAATATGCTTCACCTCAAAAATCTAGATCCCTCAGAACCACAAGGGCGGGAGACTTAAACCTTGACACGGTTATTAATAGAACATGCTGGAGGGACAGATTCATCACCCAGAGACTCCCTATGCTGTGGAACAAAATCCCGGTACATGTGAGGCAGAGCACCTCGCTGGCCTTGTTCAAGAGGAATCTTGACCAATGGATGGGGGATCGCAGATATACCCCAGGGATTACTTCAGTGTCACTGCTTGACAGAGGCACAGCAAAATAATAGGCATAGTTTTATTCAAACTAAAAGGGTGGCGAAAGCCAAATAACTATGGGCTAGGCTTATAAATGCCTATGAACCTATGAACCTATACTGACAGAGTACTAGCCTGGGAAACATTACTGATATAAGCACAAGAAGACGTCCACTGTACATATGACCTGTATACCTGTAAGTATAACTATACTGACAGAGTATTAGCCTGGGAGACATTACTGATATAAGCACAAGGGGCAGTGCACTGTACATGTGACCGCTATACCTGTAAGTATATCTATACTGACAGAGTATTAGCCTGGGAGACATTACTGATATAAGCACAAGGGGCAGTGCACTGTACATATGACCTGTAAGTATATCTATACTGACAAAGTATTAGCCTGGGAGACATTACTGATATAAGCAGAAGGGGCAGTGTGCTGTACATGTGACCTGTATACCTGTAAGTTTTACTATACTGACAGAGTATTAGAAGGGAGACATTACTGATATAAGCACAAGGAGCAATGTGCTGTATATGTCACCAGTATACCTGTAAGCATAACTGTACTGACAGAGTACTAGCCTGGGAGACATTACTGATATAAGCATAGAGGTAGTGTGCTGTACATGTGATCTGTATACCTGTAAGTTTTACTATACTGACAGAGTATTAGCCTGGAAGATATTACTGATATAAGCAGAAGGGGCAATGCACTGTACATGTGACCTGTATACCTGTAAGTGTAACCTTACTGACAGAGTATTAGCCTGGGAGGGAAACATTACTAATTCAAGCACAAAGAGCAGTGCACTGTACATGTGACCTGTATACATGTAAGTATAACTATACTGACAGAGTATTAGCCTGGGAGACATTACTGATTTAAGCACAAGGAGCAGTGCACTGTACATGTGACCTGTATACTTATAGGTATAATTATACTTGCAGACTACTAGCCCGGGATTCATTACTGATATAAGCACAAGGAGCAGTGCACTATACATGTGACCTGTATACCTGTAAGTATTGTGATGCCCCAGCTCTGGGCCAGTCATCAAGGAGCCTCAATCCTCACCACTGGCACCTGTGGGGAATGCTCATTGGGAGGATAGCAGGTACACACACAGAATCTCCAGATGCAGTTGTCTGCATCAAGCACAGTCAAGAACAATGTCACTTAAGAACACAGAGGGAACACAGTTGGTCCAGGGGCTGGTTTCTCCCTCTTTCTCTTGCTCCTCTATAAGACTCCCCACAAGCACATCTATAGAGTTGAGATTTCAACTGAGTGTCCAAGCCAAGACCTCCAGCACCCTCTCTGTCCAAGCAGTGCTTTGTTTCCCTGCCCAAGTAACTGACACCCACACTCTTTGAGGTTTGATGTACACACACACACACACACACACACACACACACACACACACACACACACACACACACACACACACACGGAATGTTGGCACAGGTTTATTAGCTATGCCCCCTTCTGCCCAGACTATAAGGTAGTTATGACTGCTACCAGACACTCCTGTCAGCTACCTTAATGCTCTTCCAAGGGTACCCAATATACTGAGTGAAATTAATATTAATACAAATGGTAGTTTGCCCACAGCAAAGCTATTAGGAGTGGCCCACAAAGCGTCACCAAATAAATATGCAAGTCCTCCCAAAATGTAACTATCTCTACAAAGATCAGCCACAATGAAAGGTCTAAATGTATTTAATAATAAATAATAAAAGAACAAGAAAATACCAAGTATATATTCACAGTGACATCAGAGTTCAAATCACAGGAAATATTTAAAATAACACTGAAGGGCAGGGTCAGACAAATAAAGGAAAACAATATCTAAACTGAGCTTCACTGTATTCCTCACTGAATCTAAGAGAATTATACTATTCCCAACTTACTTGACAGAGAAAGGCAGATGATGTGGTGAATGCCCTTCTTATTGTCAGGCCCAAGACATAATACAGAATGCTCAGTCTCACTAACAGACTTCTCAAAATAATATCTAAAATATTACTTCTGTGATAGTTTGCAGAATGACATCACTTCTGTCATCTGATTTCTAGTTCCCATGTAAACCCCCATTGCTGGAAGCTGTCAGGATTTAGCACCTACCTGTATAAATACACACACAAGGGCTTTTGCTTAGATTTGTGGCAGGTGCTGGAAGTCATAAAACAATTTAATACATCCATGCTTCCAGAGTACTAATTAATTCACCCCAAAGACAATACAGAAACCTTCCTAATACAGACTTTGTGTCCCTGGCTGCATTGGAATCTGTGAGATAGCATCTTTATGGCCTAGCCTGTAAAGTGATTTAATTTCAGATATATTTTAAAGTGTTCTAGATTGAGGTTAATCTTCCAGTATCCTTTGTTAAAACATATACATGTAAACAGTTACAGTAGTGTATGTACATTTCTGTTCTCTCCAATAAGGCACACTGTGGCTATATTTCAAACACAAGCACTTTACAAATACCTTTTCAACACAAACATCTGTACAAATCAGTTTGATATGCACATGACACACAGTTCTAATACAATTGTAACACAAGCATCTTGTATAAATCGGTTTGATATTCACAAATGACATGTAATTATTTACAAAATTCCAGCTAGCTGTGCTGGCAATAGCTCCTGTCATCATGGCTCTCCCCCTTTAAAGACTCAAGCTAGTTTTTCAAGTGCCCCTTGAGAAATGTTGCTTGAGAGAAATAAGCTTATTTAGGAATATATTACCCAATTACCTGTCTTGCAATTTCATCTGCCATTGCATTGCTGACTCCATTACAGTGTTGCACTGTCATATCATATGCCTGCAACCCTAGACTCCACCATAGTAACCTGGGATTTTGCTGGCTGGCTCCCTGTAGTCAGAGATCCCCCTCAGATTTTGCTGGCTGGCTCCCTGTAGTCAGAGATCCCCCTCAGATTTTGCTGGCTGGCTCCCTGTAGTCAGAGATCCCCCTCAGACTCCTCCTGCATCCTACTGCAAATACTCAGCACAATGGCCTCCCTGTCATGGTAATGTTTCATCATGTTAAGATGATGCAATTTATGGCCCTGCCTCCTGCCTAGCAGATCTACCATGTAGTTAACATCACTGACCTTCCTTACCACTGTGAAGGGTCCCTTCCAAGCTGCCTGCAGCTTACTGTGCCTGTCAGGAATGAGAACCATAACCTGCTGCCTCACAGCATACTTTCTAGCTCAAGTATTCCTGTCATACCAGACTTTTTTCTGCTGATAGGCTTCTGCCAGGTTCTCCTGCAACAAGCCCATAAGTTCCCTGGGCATTGTCCTGAGGTTTAGAACATATGCCACAACAGACTCCTTGTGGGATTCACACTCATCCTCCCACTCATCACAAATCAAATCTAGAGGTTCCCTCACCCAATGTCCATACAGCAAGTCAAAGGGTGAAAAACCTGTGGATTCCTGAGGTACTTCTCTTTATGCAAACAGTAGATTGGGCAGATATTTGTCCCACTCTCTCTTAGACTGGTCTGAAATTGCCAGTAACATGGCCTTTAGTATAGAATTTAACTTCTCCACAAGACCATTAGTCTACGGATGGTAGGGGGTTGTCTTTAGGTCCTTCACCCCACAGTACTTCCACAGACATGGCAGCAGGTCTGACATGAAATTGGCACCTCTATCAGTCAGTATTTCTCTTGGGAAAACTACCCTGCTGAAAATGTATAGTAAAGCATTTGCCACCTTCCCTGCCTCAATAGAGGACTGAGCCACCACCTCAGGGTATCTAGTAGCATAATCTACTACCACTAGGATATACATCTTCCCTGTGAAACTTGGGATACTTAGATGCCCCACAATGTCCATTGCTACCTTCTGAAATGGCTCCTTAATCACAGGCAAATGCACCAAAGGAGTTTTGACCTTGTATCCTGCCTTGCCTACTTTTTGTCAGTGCTCACAGGTTCTGCAATACCTTGTTACATCTCTTGCAATCCCAGGCCAATAAAAGTTCTACATAACACATCTCTTGGTATGCTTTATGCCCATGTGACCTGCAAAGGGAAGGTCATGGGCTATGCTAGAAGTTCCAGACAGTAGGCTCTGGGCACTACCAACTGCTGTATTCTCTCACCCTCTAGCCCTCCCTCAGGGGTCCATTCTCTATACAATAACTCTTTGTTCCAGTATACAGAATCCCCTTTTCCTTGAAACTCAGGTGCCTCCCTAGCTACCTCCCTCAAGCCTTGTAGTGTAGGGTTGGAGAGCTGAGCCTGTCTCAACTGTCTCTTTGTAACCCTTCCCAGTTCCCCTTCCACAGGAAGTCTAGTATCCTCTGACAGTGGTGCCTCACTGTCAGCCTGGGTACTACTACTCCCCCTCTGCCATTGCAGTCACTCTGTCCAAGGGAACATCAGTACCCACCTGCAGCTGTGGCTCATCTTCAGTCTCAAAGAGTAACTCCCTCCCTGAAGTAGCCACCTCACCAGTCCTGGCTTCAATTGTGCTGTCTGTCTGGGTCTCCTCAGGCTACCATTAACTGTGTGTCACTGGATGCACACAAGGCACTGCATTATCAAAATCATTCCCTATAAGGACATCTGCAGGGATAGTTTACTATGACAATAACAAGTGCACATTCAGCAAAAATGGGAATTTCAAACCTCATTTGGTTTATTCTTGTATCGCTGACCTGCAATACTGGAAGTGTTCAGTGTAGCAAATGCCACTGTGCATTCGCACGTCTGATCAAAGTTATGACTACAGATCGCTGTACAGTGAGGATAGAGAGATTACCCTTTTTGACACTGTAGTGCAATTGTGAGTTGGAATATATAATTTGCAGGGGGTGTGGGGGGTGCAGGGGGGCTCACCTCCCCCCTTCATCAATGTTACATTATGTGATTTGCAGTAGTGAACTGTGAAAAGAATGTCAAAAGTGTGAATGTGAATGTTTTGGTGCATGCACTTCGACATTCTGACCTCATTATTATGCATAACATTGCACGTGTGAATCACATAGGTAAATATATTTTATTCTGACTTTCAATATTTTGATAGTAAACCTGCAGAGATATCCTCAAACACACCTACTTTCTTGCTTCCTTTTCCACTCTCCCAGTCAAGGTGAACCCTAGCCAGTGGTATTTGGAATGGAGTTCTTCCTAAAAGTCTGACTGGAGTAGACTGCCCAAGCAAGTAGTGCTCCTCTTTAACCATTGCAGGCCTCACAATGGTTAGGTCAGAAGCTATGTCTCTCTTAACATTGGCCTTGTTGTCTACAGACAACTTACCACTGGTATTCTGTTATTCTCATTTGCTAGCTCCCCTACCTTTTTTTCCCCACCTTGCTTCTGTGGACATCTATATGATACGTGGCCCCACTGGTTACATTTAAAATATTTAACCCCTGAACCTGTCCAAGTACCTGAAGTAGTGGCTTCTCCTTTTGCTGGTGGACCCTGTTGAGGTGGCTTAGCCTTCCCAAAATGGGTTCCCTTATATCCATGTGCAGCAGTGGGTATCCCTTTCTTGTGCAGTGATGCCCTGCTTGTCAAGTAGAGATCCGTTTTTTTGCCCCAGCTCATCTGTGGTGTTGCATTCCCTATTTGCTAACCAGATTCTCATGTCCTCAGGCAAAGAGCTAAGGGTTTGTTCCCTCACCAAATGGTCTACCAGCCCTTCAAAAATGGTGACCTACCACCCACTAGCCCACCTACGAAAATAAGTGCTTAACTCAGCAGTATAATCACACACACTTTCATCTGCCTTGCGTCTATGCTCATGAAACTTTTTTCTATAAACTTCTGGTGTTAACCTAAAACACTCTAATAAACTTTTTTTTACTTTGTTATGGTTTAAATAATCAATATCAGACAATTTAGAAACAGCAGTTATAGCTTTACCATGGAGTAAGGGGGTCAGGAACTGTTCCCCAGAGCCCTTGGTCAACATTGTACTGTTTATATACCCTTTCAAACATATGAATAAATCAAAATTATCACCCTCTGTAAATTGTGGAAAACATTCACTGACCTTTATTGCTTCTGGGGTTTGGTTATTGCCTTCCCCATTACATCCATGACCCTGGCGAAGAGTCAGCATTTTCTTTTCATGTTGCCTCTGCCTCTCATTTTCTTCAGCCTCCTAACATTGCAGTCTCTCTGCTGATTCTAATTCCATTTGTTCCTCCTGCCACAGTCTCTCTGTTGATTCTAATTCTAAATGTTTGGCCTCCAGTTCAAGTCTCTTTAACTCCAGACAGATTTTTAAGTCCTCTGAAAAAAAATTGAACAGTCCATTTTTTGAGAGCTGTGCATCCCCAATTCCAGTCTGGTTGTCTTACTGGTTGCAGCTGACTAAGGCTGCAATAATTTCCCCTTTAGTCAGACTGGCATGCAGCAGTCTTTTGGCTTGGAGCATCTTAGCCAACTGGCTCCTTGTCAGCTTGCCATAATCCTCTGCTGACATCCTTGCCTACTCTCCCTGACTAACTAAACAAACAAAAGTAAATAAATAAAACTATTGTGATATGAAACTCTGAATGCTCACTGTCTGGCTGTTTGACAGTACAAACACCTTCTTTAGTGACAACTAGTTACAGACTACAGAAGCTAAATATCCACACCACTGTTCACCAGTATGTGATGTGATTCCACCACTGCCAAACAATATGTGACACCCCACCTCTGGGTCAGTAATCAAGAAGCCTCAGTCCTCACCACTGGTACCTGTGGGGAACGTTCACTGGGAAGATAGCAGGTACACACACAGTATCTCCAGATACAGCTCTCTGCATCAAGCACAATTTCCCTTAAGAGCACACAGGGAACACAGGCAGTCCAGCGGCTGGTTCCTCTCTCTTTCTCCAGATCCCCAATAAGATTTGACACTGGCACAGCTATATAGTTAAAATCTCAGCTGAGTGTCCAAGCCAAGACATCCAGTAAGCCTCTCTGTCTAACCAGTGCTTCATGTCCATGCCCAAGTAGCTGACATCCACACTCTTTGAAGTTTGATGTACACAAACGCACACACACACACACGCACACACGCACACACGCACACACCTGGGAAAAGCTGGAACAGGTTTACTAGCCATGCCCCCTTCTCCACACACTATAAGGTAGTTATGACTGCTGCCAGACAAACCTGCTAGCCACCTTAAGGCTTTTCAATGGGTACCCAATATACCGAGTGAAATTAATATTAATGCAAATGGTAGTTTAATCAAGAGCAAGGGTATTAGGAGTGGCCCACGCAGTGTCACCGAGTAAATATGCAAGTACTCTCAAAACTTAAATATCTCTACAAAGATCAGTTACAATGTTGCTTCTAAGTTTAAATATATGTAATAATAGATGGTAATAAAAAACAAGAACATACTAAGTATATATTCACAGTGGCACCAAAGTTCAAATCACAAGAAATATTTAAAATAACATTGAAGGACAGGCTCAGACAAAAAAGAAAAAGGATATATCAACTCAACTTCACTATATTCCTGACTGAATCTAAGAGAATTATACTATTCCCTACTTACTTAATAGAGCAAGGCAGATGATGTAGTGAATGGTCCTTCTTGTTGTCAGGCCAAGATAGAATACATAATGCTCAAACTCACTAAGAGACTTCTCAAAATAATATCTAAAATATTACTACTGTGATAGCTTGCAGAATGACATCACTTCTGGTCTGACTTCTAGTTCCCATGTAAATCCCCATTGCTGGAAGCTGTCAGGATTTAGCACCTACCTGTAAAACTACACACACAAGGGTTCAGATCTGTGGCAGATGCTAGAAGTCATAAAACAATTTCATACCTCCACTCTTCCAGAGTAGTAATTAGCTCACTCCAAAGACAATACAGAAAGCTTCCTAGTACAGACTGTGTGTCTCTGGCTACACTGAAACCTGTGCAATATCATCTTTATGGCTTAGCATGTAAAGTGATTTAATTCCAGATATATTTTAAATGTTGCAGGACTGAGGTTATCCTTCCAGTTTCCTCTGTTAAAACATATACATTTTCACAGTACATGTACATTTCTGTTCTTTCCAGTAGGGCACACTGTGGCTACATTTCAAACACAAGCCCTTTACAAATACCTTTTCAACACAAACATCTGTACAAATCAGTTTGATATACACATGATATACAGTTCTAATACATTTGTAACACAAGCATCTTGTATAAATTCATTTGATATTCACAAATGACATATAATTATTTACAAAGTTCCAGCTAGCTGTGTTGGCAGTGCCTCCTATCATCACACATATAACTATACTGACAAAGTATTAGCCTGGGAGACATTGCTGATATAAAAACAAGGAACAGTGCACTGTACAAGTGACCCGTATACCTGGAAGTATGACTATACTGACAGAGTATTATTCTGGGAGACATTACTGATATAAGCACAAGGGGCAGTGCACTGTACATGTGACCTGTATACCTGTAAGTATAACTATATCGATTGAATATTAGCCTGGGAGACATTACTGATATAAGCACAAGGGACAGTGTGCTGTACATGTGACCTGTATACCTGTAAGAATAACTATACTGACAGAGTGTTAGACTGGGAGATATTGCAACAATACAAACACTGCAAATATATATATTTTAAGTAAGCCATTTTATAATAATAATAATAATAATAATAATAACCACTTGTCCATGAATATATTTGGGATTTGCTCATGTTCAGATTTATTTATCCATTCTGGGAAAAGCATCCTGTATACTCAGACAAAAAGAGTTTAGAGTATTTTAGAAGATAGAGCTAATCAGAATGTTGGATTCAGGTATTCATTCAAAATGATTCCATGATAAGTATGTTGCATCTTGAAACTAAATAAACTTAGTAGATCAAAAGAAAAGAAAAGAAAGAAGAAGAACATTTAGTGTGTGATCAGTAGCATATATCTGCAAAGCATAATTGCTTAGGTAATGTCACACATAAACTTACTTGCCATTTGTAGACATAGTCTACTGTACACCATTTATTTTCCTCTCTCTATCTCTCTCCTAATACTAACAGATAGACACACACATATAGATAGATATAAATGTATACATGGGTATACTTTATTTAAGTAAAAATACCCACAGTCAACTGCAAAACATTGACCACATATGGTAAAAAACATTGAAAACAATATGTCAGTACACATGTGCCAAGAAGCAGCCTCAGCCCATGCAAAACCTAAATTAAAAAAATACACCAGAGCATAATTTTTGAAGAAAAATAAGCCTACCCCGCACACACACCCTCCAATGTGGGGCATTGTGCCCACTACACCTCTACTAATTTTATATACTCACCAAGAAGGTGCAATTTTCATTAACAAGACTCATGGTTCATTGAAGCATGACTGACTGAATCTTGTTTCATTAAATCTAATAGAGCAATATCAGTTTTGCTGACCGATGAATGATTCAATAAGTAGGCCTTAAAGTAAGTGTTTGTGTAATTTCAAAGTATGTAAAGTCCAAATGCATATTATTTGGTCATTACTTTAGACTTTGCGAAGATTATGGCTACTGCTTTGTGTCTAGAAGAATACATCCATAGTTCATCCTTAGTTTTTCTGAAACAACTGCAACAGAGAAATTGCCACTATCAACACAATGGGTTAATGCTGGGGATTTGTTTCTCGAGGGGTAGGGTTCAAATCCCTTTCCCCCTTTGTACTTGATATTTAGGGGATGGGTTTGGCATAATGGTTAAGGTCTTTAACTCAGGTTATTGGCTAGACTTAAAATGGCCCATCAGGGCTGTTAGCCTAATAATCACCTATGAGCCTATACACATTACAACATTAGAGCTAGTAACTAACGTTATTGTGGTACATATGCCACAGCACCATACATGGGAAGTGGGAGGTGTTCTGGCCATCTCACAAAGAGAATCTGTAAGTCATATGAGAAAGCAGTCATCGATGTAGAAAAAAGTGATTTCATGCTGCATAGTTTGACAAGTAAAAGTCAATCATTTTGTTTTGAGAAATCACACAAGTTTTGATTTCACCTAGGTGATTTTGTATTTGCTAGAGAAAGAAATTAAATTTAAAATAATTGTGTATTTGATTCTGTAAGGATACAGGGAAAACTATTTTAATGAGATCATTTTTCTTAGTCAGAATGAGCAAGACACTGATATATTGCCCTTTCTGCAAAAAATACAAAGTATGTGAATGAAAAGGCACTAAATGAAAACTCTGATTCCTCTGACTGCTTTTTGTCTGCTGAACTATGTACTGACAGTGTCATGATATAGCTTTTGTCAAAGTTGAATTTTAATATAGACACTATATATATATATATATATATATATATATATATATATATATATATATATATATATATATCCACAACATGCTCACACCTGCTATCCTCCCTCCTGTATGGCTCCCTAATATTCACAAACCTTTGAAAGTCAGACCTCAGCAATCTAGAATCATGCTACAATAAGACTGCAAAATTTGCTACTAACCAACTGCACAAATCCCACCACTGCCCAGCTCTCTCTCAGTTAAACAGGCTAGAACCTCCCAACCTTTTATTACTACATCAACTAACCTTAGCCCACAAAATAATCAATCAACCTAGCAACTGCCCTGCTATCTCCAACTTAGTCCAACCCAGTAACAATCTCTCAGATCTTCTAACAAACATTTGTTAAAGGTTTCCAACTCCCAAAACTCTCATGGTGACTCACTCTATTTGCACAAAATTTCCAGACTCTGAAACACTCTTCCCAATACCATAACCAAAACCCCTAACCTCCATCAGTTCAAGGTCCTCCTAAAGGAACACCTTGCTAATCACTGGCTGTGCTCTTGCCACTCTCCTGGCTAACTTCCTCCTCATACTCTCTACATATACCAGATAGGGTTCACCTACTTCCCTACTAATACCTACATTCCCAGTATGCTCCTCACCCTGCTTAGATTCCTTATTACTTGTTTCATCCTCTTTTCTGGACTCTGCCTCCACTGCTCCATTTGGGAATCAGCAGACTGATAGACATCCTTAGGCACAGATACATGCTTCAAACACACAATGCACATAACTATTACCTAAATATAATATTTGACTCTATTCAAAAATTCATTATTTCTCTGCTTAATTGCATATCTATTATTGTTGCTGAATTTCTTACTTGAACTTGTTTTGTTCTGTATATAAACCACATGTTGCTTGTATATAAATTACTGCTATATGTATTATATTGTTTCTGTGTTATATTGTATTGTACATTGTGGAGCTCCACTGAAAACACGCCCCTGGCTCAGTCGGACACTACCCGGTTAACAAACTAAATAAATAAATACATAAATAAATGTTATTAACTGCACAATAATTTGCATTTGACAATACAACAGCTCTCTTCACTTTTAGTGCCAAGTTTAACACACAGATTCTTTATTGTCTTTTTTCAGTGCCACATTAAATATTTCTATAGGAGAATAGTATGATAAATAAACTAATATTGGTTACACCAAAATCATAGCTAGGGCAATAATGTAAACATGCCCCATAACACAGCCCTGTACCCCAAAACTAAATATTCTAATTGCAGTACTGCTGCATCTCAGCTCAGTTATATGTAGTCAAGGAGGTGTACTGTTTTCTTTTACGCAGCAACCATGACTTCAAATACAACAAATGTTCTCTTAGTCAGCTTCATCTAGGCCATGTTTAACAAAATATTGAATATGGAGTTGCATGATTTCCAGTTAAGTTTTGGGAACAAATTTCTCCTACTTTGTAATATAGTTTCTCAATCAGAACTAATTCAAATTCAAGAGTCATAAAATAATTGATAGAACAAACATAGAAGCCTTCCCTTTTGATTTATTTACTTATTAGATTACTTTCATAATCACCAAACTTAATTTTCAATTTAGGAGCAAGTTTCTTCACAAGAAAAGCTAAAAACTATTTAAAATAATGCTGCCACAAATTAAAGAATCATAAATAATACCTCCATAAAGGGTACAGAAAGTGACACACTTTGAGTACATAATAGATAATATTTTATCTTAGTTGCATGAATAGAGTTATGGTGCCATCCCCCAAACTTGCTGAACCATTTCATACTGTTTTCCTTAAAAATGCGTATCTTTGCATACCTGTCAGTTCTCTCTTTTTTTTTCCCCCCTCGGACCTCAGCCTACTAGCCCAGCCCTCAGTGCCCATGTTCATTCTAGGTCTACCAGCCATTCTTGTTAACTGCATCTGTGAGCAACTGTCCTCTTAAGATCTTGTCTCTACTTCAGGAGTGCCATCGACAAGCGCCCTCCCACCCAGGATGGGCACGCCCATGGCTCCCTGCAATTCTGTCAGTCACCGAAGCCACTAATCAAACCCAGGTTGCCCAGGCCAAAGTCAGGGCTTTATCTCTCTGCACCACTGGACAGGCTACCCAACAATTCTCTTGTCTATTTTCTCTTGTTTTGGTTAATCCCCTCATCATATGTTAATGTTTACTTTCCAGGAATTCATAGACATTTCAGAGGAGATGTTTGAAATAGTACAGGCAAATTTTAAAGTAGAATATGGGCTTTTATTGATGCACATATTTTTTTTTCTTTTGGAGCATCTTATTGATTCGTTCTTATCCTGGTATGTGATAAAATCTGCACAGAAAGATGCAGCTACTGCCGTCAGTATTCCTTAAACATATTTTAATAGATGTTACTTAATCTATACTTCAAAGTCGTATAGTTGTTGAAGCAACTATTTAATTAGCTTGGAAAAGCCAGTGTATTGTTTGAACTACACCATCCTTTTCTAAATATTCACTTAAATATTTTGTTAGTCTAGGTACTTTGTATTAGTATTCCACACCCATACAGTTCAAAGCAATATTAAGCTCCTTCCAAGTGGAAATAAACATAGTGTTTTTAAAGACTGCTTAGACTACATAACCACACAGGGGTCCCATGAGGTCTGACTAACAATAACAAACTTTATAGGTTCATAGGTTCATAGGTATGCACTAGGCTAATGGCCCTGGAGCCTTTACAAGCCTAGCCCATAGAATTGCCCTGGCATTGTGCCACCTGATGTTAGTTCCCAGTCTCTCTTTCAAGTAGAGCCACTGGAGTGATCCCCGGGGTGAACTTTCTATTTCCCATCCACTCATCAAGATTTCTCTTGAAGAGGGACAGCGAGGTGCTCTGCTTGACATGTATGGGAAGTCTATTCCAGAGCATGGGCAGTTTCTGGGTGAGGAACTTGTCCCTCCAGCATGTTCTGTTGATTGTGGTAATGACGTTGAGGTCTCTGTAGTGTGTGGTGCAGAGCAATTGGGATTTCTTTAGATGTAGCATTTCTAGCAGGACTGGGTCAGACATGACTTTGTAAGTCAAGCCGAGATCGCCTCTAAGTAGGTGATATGAGACAGAGAATAGCTGGAGTATTTTGAGTCTGTACTTGTAGGACATATGTTTAATGCCTAGTATCCTCTTCGTGAGGTACTTCTGTGGCCTCTCCAGCTGTTTCAGGTGTCTAATGAGGTACATGCCAAATGGGGCATTATACTCAATTATTGGTCTAATGAGGGAAGAGTAGACAATGACCTCTTTCTTCCTGGATGCAAAACCATTGGTAATGAGATGTACTACATAGAAGGACTTTCTGACCACAGTGGCAATGTGGTGGTCAAAGGAGAGGTTGCTGTCAACCTGCATCCCCCGATCTCTTATAATGCTTTCAGTGTTCAGTGGGCTCCCATCGATGTGGTAATTAGTGGGAAATGAGTTTTTACCAAAGGGGATGAAGACGCATTTTTTGGCATTAAGCTTAAGGCCATGGTTTCAACACCAGTCATTGGTCTCAGTGAGGCCTTTCTGTAGGATGTCTGCATCACTTGGCGAGTTAATAATGGTTCCCGGATTGCAGTCATCTGTGAACTTGGTTAGCCAGAGTCCCTTTGTGTTGGCCTGGACTTCTGAGAAGTGGATGCTTAACAGGAGAGGACCTAGGACTGATCCCTGTGAGACTCTACTCGTGACTGGTCGGCAGTCTGACTTGGAGTCCGCTACTTTCAAACTGTGTGCTCTATCTGTGAGCCAATTTGCAACCCACCAAGTGATACAGGGGTTGATGTCTAGTTTGGTGAGTTTATCAATAATTCCTGAGTGAGGAATGGTATCAAAGGCCTTGGCCAGATCGAGATAGTCTGTATGCACTGCCTTACCTTCATCCACAGCCCTGGTGAGTGACTCAAAGAAGTCAACCAAGTTGAGCAGGTATGATCTCCCTTTCACAAAGCTAAATTGCGTGGGGTCTAGAGTTTGGAGATTTCCTGCATCTTTGTTAATCAGGTCCATGATGATGTGCTCCATAGCATTGCATATTAGACTCATCAGGCTAATGGGGCGATAATTCCCAAGGTCTGTAGTCTCTCCCCTTTATGAAGAGGGCTGACTGTAGCAGTGTGCTGTTCGATAGGGACAAAGCCTGAGGTGAGGCTGTGACTGAACAGGGCACACAGATGTGGTGCCAGTTTCCTTTGTAGTTCATGTAGAACACATCCAGGGATATTACTGGGTCCCATGGAAACTGTATTCTTGGCCTTGGACAATGCAGCTTTAACCTGTGCTGCAGTAATGCTGGGTGCCTGGCATTCTTCCAGTATTGTGATTGGTCCTTTGGAGGGGGTAAAGTTGGCACTGAATTTGTCGGCCAATATGTTGACAATATCTGTTGGCTCAGTATAGGAGGTACCATTGTGTAGTAACTCAGAGCAAATCTGGGTATTGCCTTGGAGGTTCTTGATATAACTATAAAAGGCATTGTGATTGTTTTTAGTGTCTGCCACAATTCTACCTTCATAGCTGGCTTTTTAGAGGATTTGATGAGGGATCTCAACTTTTTGTTGAAGCTAATAAGGGAGTTTTTCCAGTTTTGGGACTTCCCCTTTTTTGCAACAGTTTCTTCCTTCTGTTGTAGAGTTTATTAATGGCAGGGGACCACCAGATAGGCTTCCTTGAATTTATGTACATGTTCGTACAGTGCATTGGTCTATGATTCAGCAGTTATGCAGCTATTTTTCATTGGCATGGGTGCCGTGAAATTAGCCACCTCTATTTTTAGTAGCCCAAAGTCAGCTTTGGAGAAGTTTTTCAAGGTGGTCACCTTTGTGGGGGGTATGGGTGAGATGTGGATTTCCATGGTGATTAGTTTATGGTCAGATCTGACCAGGGACAGATTGACTATTGGTGTAGAGCAACAGTCACCCATGTTAGTAATAACCAGGTCAAGGATGTTGCTTCCTCTTGTGGGGACCAGAATAAGCTGGTCCAGAGCATTGGAACTGATGAATTCCACAAAGCGTTGGGCCAGTGTATTGGTGCTTGAAGTAGTTTTCCCAGTTGATGGAGGGGTAGTTGAGTCTCCTAGTATGAGAGTGTTGGATTGGACTTTGATAGATTCCAGGGTGCTTAGGAATGTGGAGTGAGAGTTTAGGGACATGGCTGGGGACCTATAGCAGGCTATGACCTGGATCGCAATTTTACCCAATGTTAGTTGTACCTGAAGTATCCCAGATGCATTATGATGGGCTACTACTCTGGAGGTGTGCATATTCTTTATGAATATGGAGACACCACCTCCTTTGGAGCTTCGGTCCATGTTTTTGGCCAAAAGGTGTGGAATGAGTTATAGCCTGATAGCGCAGGGGTGCTTTCTGCCTCTTTAAACCAGGTCTCCATTACAGCATAAATGTATATGTTCTCCATTTTGAGGAGTGCTTTGAGTGAGTGCATCTTGAGATTTAGACGTCTAGCACTGAGCAGCATGACCCTCAGATTGCATTTATTTATAGCTGTTACTGTGGTAGTTTGATCTTTGAAACACCACTTAAAAAGGCACTATAGGGATGGCAAAAGCCTTAGCCAGTACCCGGAAACCCAGGGGTGACAGATGCAGGCCATCTCTGGCAAAGCATTGAGGTCTGCCAATCATGTCATCCCAAGCAGACAGATACTGGATCCCCTTAGAATCACACTAGAAACTTAGCCAATTGTTGAAGTCAATCATTTTCTGTTTGTACTGCAGTATAATTCTGGGTGATGGTAGGATACTGCTCAGGACTAGGGTCATACCTGCCTGGGCCACATAATCTCAGAGCTCCACCATATCTCTTTTCATGTAGTCCATGGAGGTGCATCTCAGGTCATTCACACCCACGTGGACAATGACAGCGTCATACTTGTACTTGTTGTGGAGTGACGTGAGTGAGTGTGTTATGTGTCAGATTTTGGCACTTGATAGACAGTTGACTGTTACCTTCTTCTTATTCAACCTAGTGAGTGGGACATCTGTGTGCCTCACTATTACATCACGTATGATTAGTGAATTGGGCAAGGTGTTTAGCCTTAGGGGCTTAGGTTGAGGGGCACACTCTGAAGGTAAGCTATGTGTTCTGTGGTTTGTGCAGAGTTGCGGTGGTTGAGTGCATTTCTGTCTTGGAGGTCTCTGCTGTTTGGGTAAATTTCTAGTGAGAGCCTCCACAAAGGTGGGTGTGTGGTTTGTGTTTTTATGTGAGAGCTGTGATGGTGGGTGTTCAGAAGGGTTATGTGTTTCATGTGGTGTGGTGCAAGTGTTGACCTTCTCCTCTTGACCAGCTATTCTGGTCTTGGCTGGAGAGTGCATAGCTTCCAATTTGGTGATATAAGTGCATCTCTCACAAGTCTGAGTGTTGGGAGGTAAGATGAGAGGTTTGTCTGTGTACATGAGGCAGTTGTTACACTGCCTCAGAATGCCCAAGTGCACCAGGTTAATAGAAGAAAGCACAGGGAACTGCCCTTTAATCATGCCCGGGGGGGTGGTCATAACTACTAAGTACTGGAGCTATTTCTGTGAAGAACAACTATTGCTGATGGCACTTAGGTGTGCTACATTAATTGCGACAAAAAACCTGTTGAAGTAAAAAGTGATTAAGTATTTGAAGTACAAGAGACAGAGAGAAATAACTAGCAAGATCTAAGGGAAAAACTGAAGAGCAGACTTTCTGGCATCAGTAATAGCTTACCTCAGCTCAGCACTGCTGCACGGTGCAAACCTGCACAAGACCCAGGGTTTTAAACCAAAAAGTTGAAAGGGATGGAAAAACTGCCCAAACGGCCAATAAACTATAATTTCTGGGCCAGAAACCACTTCTCTTGTGGGAGATAGGCTACCTAGTGCTTACCACTCCCAATGATAAGCCAGAAGGCTTCCCTCCAACACAGAAAGGCTTGGGGGGGGGGGCTCAGAAGCTTACAAACAGTCCTGGATACAACAAATCTGTATCAGAACTAGACAAGTTACAAGAAAGGTAGAAAAATAGCTTAGAGCTTTTTTTTTTTTTTTTTTTTTTTTTAAAGAAAAGGAGCTATAACAGCAGTGCAAGCTAGCACACGAGTGTGTAGCAATATTAAAGTAAATACAGTTTAAATAAATGCAATTAAATTAAAAAAAAAACAACTAAAAAAATTGCAGAAAGCAGTAAATTAGGAAAAATCAAAATGGAGGCACTTAGATTATCTTTTTCTCCTTCGTGATGCTCTTGTAGTCTGCAGGATGCCAAAACTGGATATGCGGAGCTTAAACAAGTGCAAACCTGCGCAAACGCGGCTAAATGCTCTAATGGGATACTGGAGACTTTAAGGGAAGACATTTGCACAAATGCAGCTTCATTCATTAGAAAATGCATTGATCTTTCTTTGGGGGGCAAATCCCCAAGTTCTGCTACAGCAGACTATGCCTGTGCAATTCTTTACTTTTAACTTGGGTAGTTGCATCTCAGTAAGGAGACATCTGCCTTTCAACAACCGTCTAGAATAAAAAAAATATTTCAACAAACTGCACAGAGACTGCCACATACAGAAATGACTATTCTGACAATTCAACTGTTTCTATTCTGAGATTATAGAAATAACTTTGCATCTCTTTGTTAGCTTTCAGAACATTATAGTGCACCAGTGTCGTGGTTTCTTATGTTTGTCCATCTGGGTAGGTAGTTGTGACATCTCTGCATTTACCACATGTAAATAAAAATAACAATATATGTAAAGCCATGTTTTGTCTTACACATGGGACCAGATTCCGAAAGACTTAATCTCTGAGTGACCTATGCTGGTGTAAAGCCAATTACTCCAAAAATAGGTCTTTTGGAATCTGGTGCTGGTTGTATAGGCCTTCACTGAGATAAATCACATACACTGAGGACAAATCTTTTGGAATAAGAGTATGATTACAACAGAGTTAAGTCATTTACACTGAAAGAAAATTGTTTGGAATTTGGCCAATGATCCATAAATGTAGACCGGCCATTCATTGAAAATGTATCTTGCAACAAAATCAAATACACTTTACAGCATTAAAATTACTTTCAACATTTCTTATATTAGATAACATGAAGGTTCATTTGTCCCCTATTGTACAGGAATGAACTCTGTCCTCAAAAAAAAAAAAATGTATATATATATATATATATATGTATATATATATATATATATATATATATATATATATATATATATATATATATATATATATATATATATATATATATATATATATATATGGGTCTACTTCTATTCGCTGACAGCCCATTTCACTGAAACCCATTTGGTTGACAGCTCATTTCATTGACAAACATTCTAGGTGGGGGGCTGTGCCCCCCCCCCCAACTATATATAACAACTCCACAGTCGCACAACAGTGGGGAGGGGGGCAAAACCCAGGTTTTTGCCTTGAATACTTTTGTCAATGAAATGAGCTTTTCAACCAAATGGGTTTCGTGAAATGGGCTGTCAGCGAATAGAAGTAGACCCATATATATATATATATATATATATATATATATATATATATATATATACATGTTGTTTGTCTTTCGGCTTTTCCCAGTTAGAGGTCGCCACAGTGGAACTCCGGTCCGCTAATGATTGGCAGTTGGTTTTTATGGTGTCGAGTTGCCAGCCCGATGCCCATCCTTCAAAGAAGGCACACCCATTCAACGTATGTCTTTCAAATGCCCACTCGACCACGGGGAGGACATGCAGACTCCACACAGAAGGCACTCCCAACCCTAGCCAAGAAACGAATGGGAGAACCTCTTGCTGTGAGGCAACAACGCCACCACTGCGCCACCGCGGCAGTACCATATATATATATATATATATATATATATATATATATATATATATGTATGTATGTATAGATTTTTTTTTCAGTGAACTGAGTTTTTAATAGACTGTCACAAGGCCTTATATTGGCCAAGCAGGAAGCTCACAGGAGATCAAAATCCAAACAGCACAAACAAGCATGAGGAAAATTAATTACATTATCAAAAATTCAAGTAAAAGGATAACACATAAGTAACACAAAAACTGGTTTATGACACATAGAAAATAAATAGATAAATAAATAAATAAATAAATAAACAAGAAAAAAACACCCCAGTTATACTCTTGTGAAAAAGGGTGTTGTTTCCCAGACTAGACATCTAGACATGGCTATGTTTTTAAAAACATAGCCATAAATGAAATGAGTACTTGCAATACTTTTTGTTAAAAAAAAATATATATATATATATATATATATATATATATATATATATATATATATATATATATATTACATCACAACTGTAACTCTGACAGAGGTACACATACATTAATAGAAAAGAAAACAAACCATAGTGATTTATTTGTTGTCATACAGTATACATGTATTAAACAATTATCATCATTCCAATACTACATAAATTACTCAATTCCTGCAATCCCTTAAACCCCTGCATGGATTGTTCTCATAAATTCCATTTACTACTATGTAATTTTCTCTTTCCCTTTTCTGAAAATCCAACTTCCAGCTCTTTTATCTCCTGTACAATATTCAATACTTCATTTACAGTTTGTTTAGATTTTACTTTTCGTTTTCTAGAAATTGTTTTTTTGGCAGTCAACAGCACCAAAATTAGTAAGAATTTACTATGCCTAAACACTTCAAATCCTGTGTCCCAGGTGAAAAAAAAAAACATTTCCTTCTTTACAACTATTTTCACCCCCAAAATTGCTGAGAAAGTGCTCTGCAATGAGTTTTTAACACCTGTCAACCTGTTACACTACCAAAAACATGTTCTCACTTCTTTTCACTATCAGCATTTGTTGTCCGTCTAAGGAAAAATTCTTTGATGTCTGATTAGGGTAGAAAATACCAATACAAACATTCGCAATCCTAAACCTTCTGGACTTTGTTGCATACTTAGAAGCTATAAATATATCCTTGCATTGTCCTCTAGTAAATTGGCTCTCATCCTGTTATGTGATAAAATGAACACAAAAACATGCAGTTAGTCCGGACAGTATATCTCAAACATATTTTAGTGGATGTTACTTAATCTATACTTCAGAGTCACATAGTTGTCAAAGTCTCTCTTCTCAATCTTCTCTAAACTCCTCTGATTGTTATAATTACCATGCAGTATGTCCTACGAATTATCCCTTTTTTAACAGCAGCTTCTCTTGTAGACTCAACTAGAAATTTTGGGTCTATATCATTTAATCAAAACTCACTTTGTGGAACCCATCTTCATCAAACACCTTTTCATCGAAGTCTGAAATTGGCGGACTTTGAATCAAACTGTTTCCCAGGCAAAGCAATGGTAGGTCACCTTAATGACCGTGGAAAAAATAAAAAACTTAAAACCTATACAGGTAGAGGGCTTTGCCCCTCACACATACCCCCATCGTGGCAAGCTGCACCCCCATACCCCCAACAACTAAATATACCAACTCTGAGATCGCACTACAGGAGGGAAAAGGGCAAATTCCATATGGTGGCCAACCATTGGTTTTCCCCGGGAAAAACTTCAATTAAACGTCCATACGCTGATTTGAGACTTCAGTGAAAACGTGTTCGACAAAGAGGGTTCCGAAAAAGTGAGTTTCTATTAAATGATATATACCCAGAAACTCTACCAGACCTGGACTTCTTTGCCTATAGTCTGATATTAACTCCTGGTAGGGAAGGTAGTCACTAACAGCTTTCCGTTTCAGTGTTATTCAATGGCTAGTTCCACTAGTGACCCTGTCTTGGCCACATTTTGTCATTTAATCACTAGGTTTTTAGGGACTTGCCCCAGAAATTGCACAGTTTGATTCAGAATATTAATTTTGCCCTTCAGAATTACTTTCTGGATAAAAATCAGCTTAAGTCCTACCACACTGTGTAATGCAGTGAAGATGAATATCATTGCAAAGTACATGTTTTCACTTAGAACTTATAAGATTTCATCTGACCTCTTCTTTGATTTGACTGCTGGCATTTTTCAGTACTAGGACAAACTGCATTATTTTCAACCTCTACCAAAGACTTCATTCTGACCTTGTAAAACAACCCTTGCAACACATGCAGAAATGTATGTTGCCTATATTAATGAGACAGCATTAGAACAATGTGGTCTGGATGTTGAAAAGTGCCAGACATACTGTTTTGTTTGGCAAACATATTCAAAAATATAATCAGACATCTTCAAGAGTAAAATGTGTCATTTTTCAAATTCAAGCCAAAATGCATTTTTTATCCCAAGAAGGGATTTTGTTATTGCTTTATAATATCCTGTTTTCTACCACTTAAAGATGTTCTTTGCATCATATTTATTTTACTTAATGTACACTGTACAAGTGATCGTTCATCACTTGAAACAAATGTTAAATAGAGTATTGTTGCAGTATGTTACGTGAACAAATGTTTCATTATGACATACATGCCTTGTACCTTAAGGTACTTATAAAATACTTTAGAGATTCTGTTGTGTGTTTGGTGGAACTAACAGCAATTTGCTTAACGCATATCACTAATATCTTTTCAATCACCAAAGGATGGATTATTAATGAATTATTACTTGGAATGAAGAATGTTTTTGTTTTTGCTTCACTTTGCACTGCTTTAAGTGATACATTTCCTTTTTTTGTGCTTTCTCTCTGTTAATGACCATGCAACTGTGTGTTATTACAGATCTACAACATATAATGGCCACATCCAGAGACTATGATGAACTCCTGTTTGCATGGAAAGGATGGAGAGATGCTTCTGGAAAGAAGATACGAGAAAAGTATAAGCGATATGTAGAGCTAAGCAACAAAGCTGCTAGACTTAACAGTTAGTGTATATTTGCTTTGTGGTTTTTGTTAATAGCTGTACAAGGAGAAGAACAAGAAAAAAGCACTTTAGGAAACGATTTCTTGTCAATGTCATTTCATGTGTCTGGGTGTAGTCACATTTAAATAAAATAAGCTCTGTGGCAGTCATTATAAATAAATAACCCTGGTATACTGGTAACTTTATGCCTGTAGCTGTGGAACAACAGCTAGAGACAGTAGGAACATAATAAGGATACAGCGCTGATACTTCCTTTGCTTTTTGGGTGGTAGACATGTTACTAGTTAAAAAAAACATAACTAGCTTACTTGTTTAGCAACAGACATTCATTTTCCAATTAGTTGAACAGGGATCACTCACTTTTTGTGCAGCATATCAAGCCTCTTATCTGTCATTACAAAATGAGTGTCAGAAAACGAAACCCTGCTAAGGAAACATCTGTTCCAGTAGAAAATACATAATATCATATCCTAATGGCTACACAGTAAGCTTTCCAGATACAAATACGCACTATAAGTATGTGATGTACTATATAAATGTGCACTATCAGTATAATATGTATTATAAGTAAGTACTATATAAATAGGCACTGTAAATATAATATGCACTGCAAGTGGGCACTATACAAATACGCACTATAAGTATGTGATGTACTATATAAATGTGCACTATAAGTATAATATGCACTATAAGTGTGCCCTATATAAATATGCACTACAAATAAGTACTGTGTGTACCAATATGCTCTACAGGTACCCCTGAACAAAACACTCTCTTATCTTTAGGCTAGATGATTATGATACCTGCCTAATGCTATATAGCTCTTCAGTTTCTCAACTACAGTTGCAACTCACATCATCCTTTCCAGTCTACACTAGCACCTGCAAGCTCTGACATCAATGGTACCCTTCATAGTCTATGACACCTCTTCCACTACATGATACCCTCTATAACCCATGCACTTTCTCCAATACACATCTCTTTTTCTAGCTGACAGTACCTCCTGCAATCCATGACCCCATCTTTACTTCATGTGACCTTCTTCAATCCACAGGACCGCCTGCTGTCTTCTACTAGCAGAGTTATAATCTATGGCACCTTTCTAATCCATAAATCTTCTCTACTGCATGACATCTTCATCAGTCCATAACATTTTCTGCACTTCATTGCACGTTTTCCATGTGATAAATGACAGATCCAAACTTTAAGAATTCTGATACCATTTATTTGAAATATTTCTTTATATAAATTATAAGGATTTCAATCCATTATGTAAAAAAAGGAATTCTAATAGATTACATAATCATTGATGACGTTTGGAACTGCTGGTTTTCATTTTGGAATTTAGAACATTGCTTGAATATGTTTCCCATTTCATGCCACCCTTTCTAATCTAGCCTTTTTTAAGTACACAGCGCACACTATAATCCAATGCACCTTCATCAGTCTGGTAAAGACTGTAATCTAAGGTACTTTCAGCAACTCATTTTACCTTCTCCAAAACATTACATTTATTACAATCCATGTCTCTTTTTCTAATGAATAGTATATTTCACTAACCCCCAGTACATAGAACCCACAATAATCCATAATACCATTTCAAGTCCATAGCATTGTTTGTAACTCATGGTGCCCTCATTAATCAATGGAATCCCCAAAATGAACAAAACCTACAGTAATCCATAGCTGCCACTCTAAAACTGGCGCATTTTGTAGTCCCCCATCTTTAAGCCATTGTATCTTGTGTAATCCATTTCACCCTACGTAATCCATGATGTACTCTATATAATCTTTGGTAACCCTTTTAATCATGTCAGTTCTATAATCCTTCACATCTTCTCTAATCCGTAGTATCTTCAGTAATCATGACCTTCTTTGTAATACATAGCAATCTAGGTAATCCATGCAAGTCTCCGTAATCCATGGTACACTTTGTAATTTATGATTTCTTCTGCAGTCCATGCCACTCTCTATAATCCATGCTACCTTCTGTAATTCATTGCACGCTCTACAGGCCATAGTTATTGCTCCTTTCATATCCAGTGGCACTCTCTGTATCCCATAGTATTTGCTGCAATTCATGCCACACTCTGTAATTCGTACCATGTTCTACAACCCATGACACCCTCTGTAACCATGGCATCCTCTGCAATTCATAGTTAGAGCTTCTTCTGTAACCTATGGCATCCTGTGTAACCATGGCACCCTCTGCAATTCATAATCATAGCTCCTTCTAAATCCCAAGGTATTTAGTGTAATCCATAGAACCTTCTGCAGTCCATATTACTATCTGTAGTCCATACTACATTCTCTAATCCATGGTACCCACTGTAAAAATGGCATCCTCTGCAATCCATAGTTATAGCTTCTTTTGTAACCCATGGCATCCTCTGTAACCATGGCTCCCTCTGCAGTCCGTAATTATATTTCCTTTTAGGTCCCATTGTGCTGTCTTTAATACCATGACTGATTGCCCTCTGCTGATCTAGAACATTCTACTGACCCTACAGTATTTTGTCAGCCATGTACAGGGAAGTGGTATTTTTGATGAATGTGAAGAATATGGCCAGGACATTGAGGAATCTACTGCATCATTGTTAACTGTTGACAGGGGAACTAAAATATCTACATGAACCACCACCAAACAACAAACTGGCCTCAGTCCGTCATCCCATTCAAAGTGCAGTCTGTTGGAATTGCAGTTCCACTTCATAGCACTGCAGTGGCATTACTGGAGTACAAGTCCAAAATCCTGATTTGAGGACAGAGCCACTAATCTTCTTACCTTCCCAACATCACTGGTAGGTGTCTGTTAAACTCCATAATCAATTGCAGTACCTACAATCCATAGAAGTCTCTGGAACACTAAGTAAACCATAATGTCTCCATAAACCATGGCTACCTTTGTGTGCTTGCTGCCATCTGTAGTCTGTAGCACCCTCTGTAATTTACAAGAATGCCTGTAATTATGACACCTGCTCCTCCTGCAGTGCTGGTGGAATACACAGATATGACAATACTCCCCTAAAAACTAAGTCCATTGTAAAAAATGTTTTCTATTTGTGGTTTAGTGGTCCTTCAAAACTGTATGTCTATCACAAAAAAATTGTATGATGACTTTTCTTGGTGTAATTAGTCTGTTCTCCAACTTTACATCCCATTGTAGAATTAAACCATCTCTGGAGTCAGTGGTTTCCTTTATTCTACACCACAGTGATTGCTTTGGGCATTACTCCATGCCATTTCTAGCTGTGGGTATCATCCAGTGGTCAATCACAGAATAGCAACAACCCCTCTCACTGTAACTCTACCCCATTCAGACTTTTGTCATTTAACATAAGAATTGTTTTTCTCTGAGCAGGTGGTTTTATGAAAGAAGTGACATTAATGTTAGGAAGGGCAGCAGTGAGGCTATGGGTGGTGAATGATGATGTCCGACTACAATAATACCAACAAATATCTTAAAAGGGGCAGTTGTAGGGTAGGGGGAGCAGCAGCTGTTTGTATCATATTCCATATTACTAACCCCAAGACCTGGTATGAGCCCGTGAATCCAATGCATGCAGAACCCCTGATTTTTTTCATTCCAATAGACTTTATTAAAAGGGCTCAATTTATGTATTACAACTAACACAACATTACTGTCTATGCTTACAGCACAAATTAGAACCGCACTGTAGCTATCATGTTTAACTTAATACAACACTTTGGCTCTATTCTCAGCCAAATAGAACTGATGGTGCTATCTTGTATTGCATATGGCATCCATGTGCTACTAAAAAAAAAGCAAGTAATGTGCTCTCTGCTTTACACTCTTTTACAAAACAGGCTGCTGGACTTTGGATACATACCAATTAAACAAATTTAACAATTCATGTAGTTAAATTGGCTTATTCTGTTCTTAAAAAAAAATACTCATTTTGAAAAATTTTC